>NW_021132242.1:0-612 GCF_004193835.3 Ostrinia furnacalis | reverse complement strand
TTTCAGAATCAGTAACTAGTTTTTCGATATCTTGTATAGTTTAGAAATAATCGAGTGAGATCACTTATCGTTCCATATGTATAACCACCCTGTATAATCCGGCTGTATCTCCAGGTCACCTAGATACATTCCATAGCAGCTGTAATAGACATTTAGGTACATACATTTACCAATTTTGGTGATAAATAGGCATTTTGTAGTAGTTTTTGTATAACGCCTGAACAAAAACAAATGGTAATATTTTGGTGTTATACATAGATTTCGAATATAAAAAATATTTAATTTAACTAATTAAGACATGACGAAAAAACTGAGGTATGTCTCGTTTCTGTCGGGTCTGGGTTTTTTTTGTATGGGGCGTGACCGTTCTTCTTTGCACAGCAGATTTTTATAGATCGAAAAGGTGTTTTATCCCCATAATCTTTTATAAGCACAGATAAAGGATCGTAAAAAAGAAAATAAGAATAAGAATAAGAAATTTATTCATAATGTTCATTACATGTCAAATTTTCAATATATTTTCTTATTAATAATAAACAATTGCAGTATTAATAAGAAAGAAATACACATCATGTCCAAATAAATTAATAATACAAATAGAATTAATGTCAA
>NW_021132241.1:0-726 GCF_004193835.3 Ostrinia furnacalis | reverse complement strand
ACACACTGTATATATAAAAGAAAGTCGTGTTAGTTACACCACTTATAACTCAAGAACGGCTGAACCGATTTAGCTGAAAATTGTCAGGGAGGTAGTTTAGAACCAGGAGAAGGACATAGGATACTTTTTATCCCGTTCAAAATAAAAAAAAAGTCTGCTTATTTATTGCCATTAAGGCGGAACAAAGTTCGCCGGGTCAGCTAGTAGACAATATTTATGACTTTAAATGTTATAAATAATGACATTATGTTTATAGTATTTTATTAAAAACAAACTTTATGTATATAAAAATTATGTTCTTTACATTTATGATTATTTAAATTATGGTATTGAAAATTAGAGAAAGTTATTATTATGCCTAAGAAATCATTATGCATTTAGAAAACTATGCATATCAAAGTTTATGCGAAAAAACTTTATGCAAATACTGTTATGCCAAACTAAATTATGATGAAAAATGTTATGCGTCTGAGAGGGCACCCAGCCGGCGTACTATTGGCATGGAAAATATTTTTTTCCAGCTAAACTATCAGTTTTAGAAAAAAACTTTTTATAACATTTATTCATCAAAATAAAGTAACCTATCGACCAGTAATTTTTAAAAATAAAAATTGTGAAAAATAAGTATCGCTATGTCCAAAAACCACATTTTCATAGGATTCGATGCAATGCGGAGACGCGGTTGGGGTGAGTGTAACTTAATGATTGTTTGTATTGAACATAATA
>NW_021132240.1:593-37805 GCF_004193835.3 Ostrinia furnacalis | reverse complement strand
AAACGGGGTTACAATGGAGGGTAACCACGCGTCCGAATCTTTCCGGTTTATTATGTCCGGCTTTATTATTTTTTTCTAATACATTTTGGATCATAAGATTTACATTACATAATATTGGTAAGAATAGAGTAGTCAAGCAAGAGACTGGCGAAAAGTGAGTTTCGCCACCAGTCGATATTCAGTCACCAATAAACTAAAAGTAAATTGGTTCTTACGGCTTACAACACCAGAAACAGCCAATAACACGTCCTCTTTCGTTCACAGCTCCGACGCAACTGAATTAAAAATGACAATTTATCCCCACTTTTAAAAACGGGCCAGTAGTGAGAAGAAGCAGCGCAAGTCACCTACTCAACCAATCAAAAAATATTTGCGCTAAAAATATCATTAATATTTAAGGCTGGACTTTTTTCAGTCTCTTGAAAATTTTCATATGGTAACCCTAACTTCGCCGGAGGGTTTGGGTGTAACTCAAACATTTTACAGGCCACGTTAAAAGGGGAATAAATATTTTCGCAAGAAAGTTAACTTGTTTGCTCGAGATATTTTATAATTATTTTATGTAATTAACCCCTTTTTTAGAACAAGGCATTTTATTTCTTTGATGTAAAGATACAAATTGGGGAAAGATTAACGGGTAATTGTACTGAAAATTGGGTAAAAAGGGTCTTAAGACTGGCAAAGTGGGTATTATTTTTCCCTATGTAAAAAAAATAAGGCAGTTTCTTCCCCAATAGTAAGTACCTACCCAGTCCTCTTAATAGTGGTTAATTTAAATAAAATTGAGAAAAGACCATGCTATCATTTTTTTTTACTCTTGATATTTTGAACTTTACTTACCTACCTGCACTTGAGTTTAAAATTTTGCAGTAGGTTGATAGTTTTCACCGGTATTGTAATAAATTAACAGCAAATATTTTTCAAATAATATATTTCATTGTAAAATGTTAACAAAAACTCTTACATTTAGGTACATCAATTGCGACATATTTAGCAAATAACTAAACAACATATTTACATTCAACAAACGTACTGTACAGAACAAATAATGCTTTGAAAACATATTCAGAAACCGAATGTTTAGCAAATAACGCCCAAAGACACGCGGGATAGCCTGAACGTGGCTGAAGTCGTTATACAGGGTGACTTAGAAATCGATGGCATCCGTTTTAAATAAGATTCTACTCATGATACATAATAATATTATTACGTAGTATATTCCCCAAATGAGTTGGAGCTAAAATTTCTAAATTTAAAATCTTGTACATCAATCTTATTACTGTGACATTTTATTCCGATGTATTAAGTGTTATTTTGCAATAAAATGTATAGGCTGATGTGCTGTTGCTGTAAAATAGTTAAACTCTATAAAAGAGCCAGGGTTCAAAAAGAGCACACTAATACAAATACATAGTAAAAATAATGTCAAAAATCTTATTCGATTTGTCTCATATTTGGAGAATGGACTATGTATCAGGAGTAGAGGCTTATATTAAAAGGATGCCAATGATTATTTTCAAAGTCACCCTGTATACAGGCTGAAAGTATACAAACAGTCATTTCAAAGCGAAGAGTTTATCTGGCGGAAACGGGTGCTAAAGAAATCATAGAAGCCACGCTCCATACAAAATATTTATTGGAATTAAAACCCGAATGGGATGGGTCACCGAAAAATATACGGAAAAGTTTTTTTGGTTAAAAATAAGTTGATCTACCGTCATTAACTATAACACAATAATTGATTTGGGTCCACCTACAAGATGGATCGACGACCTGATAAAGGCGTAGCAGGAAGGTGCTGGATGCGATGTGGAAGTCATTGGGGGAGGCCTATGTTCAGCAGTGGACGTCGTATGGCTGAGATGATGATGATGATTTGGGTTTGTTATGAATACATTTTCAATTTGCTCCTAATTGTAGAGACTGAAGGATCAATTGATGATGATTGATGATGTAATTCATACACTACACATTCGCTTTAGTTTGATTAACACATACTTATCATTTTCTTCATTCTCCTTAGCAAATTCATACTTGCAAACGAAAATAAAGAAAATGGAAATATGTTCACAAAATTACTCTTTTACATTCCTTCAGTTTGTTTAAATACACAACATTATAATTACTCTACGTAACAAATACTTAACTTTACATGATATTTACAATCTTAACCTTCATTTGAATACATTGATATGATTGAGCAATGAAACACCAAGCAACAAAACAAAGGGAATATTTACACCACTATTTTGTAACACCTATATTTGGAACGTATGTATGTAAAGCTGGGTTGCCCCGTCTTACTTTTACTTTGACAAACGTCAAAAATCTGTCAAACTCCATACAAAAAACACCGGTTATCGATATAGTTACGGTCAAAGTTAGGTGGTGCAACTCAGCCTCAGACTTACGAAATTTTTCTTTATTACTAAGCTTTATATTCAGTCACGAAAAATTACTTAAATATAACTACAGTAACGTTATTGACTTCATTTATATACAGTCTTTCATTTGAAACATTTAATTTTATTTACATTACCTCTAATTTAACAACGGCTACGATAACGAGTGTTAAAAGATAGAGTGTTCTGGAAAACACCTCGCTTGAGTCACTTGAAGCTGGCTTCTGTTTCACAGCACCTTCTGTAAGACCTGTAAAAGAAATGTATTTTTAAAAAGGTCCATACTCGCTACCACGCGCGACCCATGACAGTTGGCGCGAACTCTCATTGGCCTATGAACGCACCGGCGATGGCGAGTAATGTGAGTGCATGACATGACATTGTGTAGTGTGTACCTATGTGTATGTGTGTATGTGTATGCGAGTGTGAGTGCATGTTTACAAAATGTTTTGGTTTAAACATTGGTCTTATGTTTGTGATTAACATTAAGATTTATTTAGTGTAAAAAGTCAGCGGCGGTCACCATTTTATCAGTAAGAAAAAAGGCCTTGGGGTGGGTTGTACCATCTTACTTTAACTTTAACAAACGTCAAGGGTCTGTCAAACTCCATATAGAAAGCACCGGTTGTTGTGGTCGCGATTGGGGTGGGGTGGTGCAATTCAACCTAAGTGTTATTTAGAGGCTATGTAATAACAGTATTGTGAGAACTGCTGCCGACAAACTGTGTCACAGTTTGGCAGAAAATATTAATGTTTACTGTGTGTATTTATATGGAAAATAAATAATAAAAAAATATGCGCGCGGTGAGCTTCAACCTTGCCAACGCGATCGCCATCGCCGGCGCGATCATAGGCCAATGACAGGTCGCGCCAACTGTCATGGGTCGCGCGACATGTCATTCGCCTATGATCGCGCTGCGATGGCGATCTGCACGCGTTGGTGTGGTTGAAGCTTAAGTTATTAACACATGGATGGACAGTATAAAATTATTTAATTTAGTTTAGGTAAGTGACAAATGCGCCACGAAAAACTCTTGTATGGCCTACCATATCAAAAATTTTAAGACGTACTAAATGAAGATGAGTAAGACCACACGGTGTAAGACTGTCAAATATTTATTAAGTACCTACATATCGCTAGCAAGTAGTACATGTCAGTAGGCTATAAATTTATAGATGAACGAAGAAGAATCCTCATGTTTCTCTCAATATTTGTCTTCTGCTTATAAAAAACAACAATTATAAGGTAAGGCTGAGTTTCACCACCTAACTTTGATCGTAACTTTAACGATAACTGGTGATTTTGTATGGAGTTTGATTGATTTTTGACATTTGTGAAAAATGTCAAAGTAAGCTAAACTCAGCCTAAGAGTCATAACTATAGGTGTACCAGAATCTCATGGCAAATGGGGAAAATAAACTTTGTTGAGTGCAATACTGGGGAAATTGGATTAAACGATCTTGATACTTTTTAATTTTTTATTTATGACTTTAATATTAATGAACATGAAGTACGAATGGCTACCTATACATTTTATATCTTATCTGTATACTTATAACTTATCACTTCATTCAGAACTAGAAAACGATTCTAAGAACTCCACTTGCATTTCTTGTTCTTCAATAGATGATCAAGTTAAAGAGGTTTATTATACAGGGTGGAAAATGCCACCTGGAGGGAAAGTACTCTTAATACTGTAGATAGAAAATTTTACTGAAAGAAAACATTCCTTAATTTTTGAAAAAAAAAATAGAGAACTGCATTCAAAGAATTTCGATTTTTTTTCGAAAATTCATTACTATACCATACAATAAAATTTTCTGTAACATTATCAAAATAATTTAAGATTTCATGGTTTTCCTTTCATTTGATTTATCAAGTTTGTTAGAGAGATTTCATCCTTATACTTAACCCTAACGATCGATGTAATAAAAATACAGAATGTAATTCCACCCTGTATAATATAAATCGCTCTTTCAGCATTTCAATTACTCAAACTTGCTTGATGAAATCTTTTTCAATTTTCTTTACATGGTCATAACTTTTTCACTATTCGTCTGCACCAATGTATGAAAATAAAACACCTGAAAACCCCGATAAAGCAGCTATTAGGTAAGAATAATTTAAAAATAAACATAACCCACCCTCCTTCTGACGCAGTTAGGTAATAAACTAAATGTATCAAAACATTTCACTCCAACTTACTGTCAACTCAACGACGCGCTTTAAAATCAAAGATTGAGTTTGAATTAAGCCCTATTTTACAATACACATTGAAAACAATATGATTTGCTTGAGCTTTTTCGACTTTTTCACAAAAATAACAAATAGGCATGAAGAGATTACAAAATTTCTGCAGCGGCTGACAGATCTCTTGATTTACTTTGACAGGTGACAGTAAAGCCATAGACAATGGCCATATGAAAAACACACTTTTCCAATATTTTTGTTTGCCATGAGATTCTGGTACACCTATAATAATAACATCATAACAATAGTACTGCAAATAACAATAATTACTTTGTAGAATGGGCACAACCAACAAAGATTTCGTAGAACCGTAATCTTAGAAGATTCAATAATAAATTAACTGGAATGGTGCAAACCCTTATAGAAGTTTGGTTGTTACTCACAAAGACCGTGTATGTGGGCTTAGAACGGCCATTAAAACTATTCCTCTAACAGTTCCACAAAATAGCATAGTTCGGATATTTGACGGTTGTGTTTGGCCTCATTTATAATTAAGTTAATCCTTTCAAGGCTTGAATATGAAGAAGAAAGACGCAGAAGGTTCGACACATCAGTGTTAAAGTCTAATCTCCCTGTTTTTTAGATGTTTTTAGATGTTACCCTCAGGGGAAATGCTGGCCAGGAGCTACCTCCTTGAAGATAAAAAAGACTTTCAACTGTACCTATGTAATTATAAAATCTGATAAATAAATAAAAGAACAACACTATTCTCAGTTGGGGTTATCTTGGCTCAATCTTATTTACAGAAAGTTTATTAACATTCTAGTTTAACAGTATCGATAAGTAATTAGGTTCGATAAAATGTCATATTGACATTTTTTTTTATCAGCTTTGCCAGACATTGTTGGGTGTTTTGCCAGTGCACACGAACGTCAAACTTATCGTATCGTATCTTGCTAGTATATGACATAGTACGATGCTGTTCACATTTGCCGTATGTCTACAACCATTGTAGAATATGCCAATTTATAGATCGTTTCATCCACGAAGACGCGCCCCACCAATTTTTGGTCAAGGGAAGCGCGGGGTGCGGGGAGTTTGATCTGAGCAATCCGAGCGTCATTATTGTAGTGTGCGTGTGCACTCATGGATAATTTAGCGTGTACCGATAACACTCAAACATTAGCGGAAGAATAGTGGGGTGCGTCTTCGTGGATGAAGCGATCTATATGTACTCTGAGCGCTCCTCGGATATCGAGTCGGTCAGTCCGACCCTTTCACTGTTCGGCTATCGTAGCTTCTGAACCGACTGTGACATTAAAATAAGCAGTGGTCCTATTTGCTATGTTATGGATTAAATCTTAATTACTCACCACCTACATTCACTTCTGCGGCCGACTGAGAGCTTGGGTACAGCTTTATTTCTGAAAAATAGATTATAAAATTGAAGATCGTTATTCATTTGGGACTACAACTTCTTGATTAATGTTTTTTTGTCTTTTTTCGCAAGTTCCTGTCTTACTAAAGCTTGGGCCATTTTTACTTTTTGGGAAATACTGGTACGTAAATAAAATGTTTATGTAATCTAATGCTCATCAAAATAACTCCACGGACAGTCTTGATTATTTTTCAGTTTTTACTGTCTATCAAAAAATAATATATTCCTCCAAAAGGTTCAATAATGGGCCTTATACATAAATTAGCTTAGTTAAAATTGAAACGTAATTACGGAAAATTAATTAAATCATCTCTTTTGAGAGATATAACTTTGGGATTTCCCTAATAGCTCATCAAAGTAGCTGACATGGACAGTCTTAATTGTTTCTCAAACTCGTGCCTTTAAAATTTGTTATTTGTTACTTACAGGCCAGAAAATATAATCTAATATTTATTTAATTCAGGATAGTATCTAAACTTAAAAGAAGAGAAAAAAAACTCATAAGAAAAAAAAAAAGAATAGTCAAAATAACTGTACCATCAAGCAGAACAGTCGTGTAAGTTGTTTGCCTGTCACGCACTTCCTGACGAAAAAAAAAGGCCGTAACCCGCCATGGTGGGCCAGGGGTTCTTTTGCACCAGGATCATGAGGAGAAAATCTTTATAGAAAACAATCACCATAATAACTTACCATAAAGCCTCAAGGTCCCTTCGCTCTTCCCTAAGGAGTTGGTGCTGACGCAGTTGTAGGTCCCGATGTCGTGCTTCGAGAACTGCTTGATGGTCAGCTTCATCATCACCTTGTAGGATGACCTCTCTTCGCTTATTATGTACTTTGGCCTGCAAGAGGTGGATCATGATAAACTGAAGACAAATTCAATTCTCTAAGTGTCCCTTGATAAGACTGGCCTGAATTTCATTTGATTCTCTTTGAGTGATAAATTCAACTAATTTCTTGAAATTCTGCTCGCTTTTAGTGTGATAGTAATCATTCACTGTTTATTATTTCGATTTATTTATAAAAGCAGGACTACTTTTAATCAGTATTGTTATTACTGACGGGATTGTGCCATGTGTAACAGTGCTAATATCGGAAACTCAAAATTAAGGTACATGGTAGCAATCCCGTCAGTAATAATAATTATGTTAGTGACAATGAAAGTTTAAAACAATATATTTTAATCAGAATCAACCATACTGCTTTGAATAAAGAAAAAAAATTCGACAAAGCATCAAGGGATTGAAGTTTACTTGGTTCAGTTTTAGTAAATACAGACAATTATAATATTGAATCGGAGCTGCTGATATTAGTTCACCATTTATATCTGTCCCATAGTTCCTATCCCTGCATAAGAAACAAGATAATAATTTAGAAGTAAATCGTTACCCATCTAGCAGCATCTCGCCACGGTTCTTGACCCAGTAGTTGATGGTGTTGGGGTATGCTTCTACGGTGCATTCTAGCACCACATCGGTTCCAAGCGGCGCTCCTAACAGCTGGTTTGGCACTATCACCGTTGGTGGGACTGCGAAAAAAAACAGCGTTGAAAGAACTAAAAAAAGTAATTTTAACACTGACATTTTTTAATGCTTAACAAGGCAGATTATTTGACCACAATCGCACCTGGTGTTAAGTGGGATGCAGACTAGGATGTTACGCTAACCTGCGTCTGGTTCCCCGGTGATGGCTGGTAATGGAATTTAAATTTTTCGCGCTCTGGTATTCCTGTGTTTAATGATGACGTGAGCATGTGTTTTTTAATTTTAAAGATTTTTTTTTCATTGTAAGCTATAAAGACCCAGCCAGCATTTTGCCTACAGAAATGCAATACAAGTTTCTTCATCTGGGATCCTATGAGTGGTTAGGATGGTGCTATATTTGTTTCTAATAAAAATATACCTCAATATGATGCATTAATTTTAACTGTCAAGCAAAGTAAGTTACGTATGTAAAAAAAATGCGTACTTAAAATATTCTTCCTTTTTATTGTTCTTCAAAGAATGAAAAAATACAATTCTTTCCGTTTTTTTGTAAACATTCGAGGCAGTGATTTTTTAAAGCACGTTTTTACTTATTCGGATTTTCTTTTCAGAGAAAGAAAAGGAATCAAAATCGAAAAGTAACAGTTGAACGTCGCTTTTAAACGTTAACATTTATCCAAGCCATTACATAACACTCGATTGTCTACGTATCGATTATTCGTATCGTTTCGAAATCGATTTACATAAATGGCAATTAATGTAAGGCAGAGAATGTAACGGTGGTAATACGACTACAAAGCGAAAAGGGAGCGAAATACTGAAATTTGAAAGACGAATTAAATGGGTTGAAAAGTAATCAAGTCTAGACGGGTCTTAAGAATTTTTATTCTTTGGGAGTTGTTTGGTAAGTCCTTCTTTGTATAGATTCTTAGATCAGAAAACTCTTTGTTAATACAGTAGGTATCCGTAGGATGGAACACAGAAGATTTTTATAGAATGGACCAAGGCGTCTTGATGGTCAATAATCATAGTTAAATCCTCAACCCAGTAGATAAAAAATAAGGAAAAGATTTTCTAAAAAAGATTGCTACATTATTTGGAAATCATAATGAATGCTGATGTTTTAATTTTACAAAGCTCTCTTATTATTTTGAGCCAAAAATCCACCTTAATCCAATCCAGGCAGAGCCGTGCAATTTCCCCAAAACTGGCCAATAAAGAGAAATTGCTTAAAAACCCAATCTACTAACCAACAGATCATGATTATTGGATCCACCGAATGCATTAAAATGGGACTTTCAAATTACCCGCAAATCGGGTAAAATTTCTAGCAAAATCGGGCAATTCGATGAGTGGGGATTTGCTTAGCGGTTAGTGCGCTGAAGGCAATGTACTGATAAACTGGGATTCATCCCACAGACGGGATTCGGAATTGGAGATTCGGGATTCGATGGTCCGTGTAATTCACTCCGCACTCTTCACTGGGTTTCGACTGTGGGAGGGGATTCCAATTCTTGTCTTTGATTTTGGATGTAAGTGTAAATTGAACTTTATTTTATNGTTTCAAAAACAGGGATATAAAAACTATCCTATGTTCTTTCCCGGGACTCAAACTATCTCTATGCCAAATTTCATCAAAATCGGTTGCGAGGTTTAAGCGGGAAAGCGTAACAGACAGACAGACAGACAGACAGAGTTACTTTCGCATTTATAATATTAGTTGGGAGTTGGGATAACCGTTAACGTTAGCTTTTAAAGTTTTAATAACATTAAACTTTAAATTACGATAAAATCGTTGCACTCTGAAACATCAAATATGTACCTACCTACTTTAAACATTCAAATAAAGTCACTTTGCAAAAAGAATTTTAATTTCTAATATTAATGTATTCTTTCTTATAGAATGTATAAAATGAAACAGGTATCTAATAGAATAAAATATTTAAGTGACGCTTAAAAGTTATATGAAAAAGATAAGAATGGATTTACCGTAAAATGACCATAGGAAACCATTAAATTTATGCCCAATAATGCCCCTATAAAAAGTTTAGATTGCAATAAAAGCTTTAGAGATGACAAAAATCATATAAACTTTGTAATATCCGTAAACAAAGGAACTGATAGATATAACCTCTGATGTATTGCTATAAACTCTCTATATGATTTATGGGAATAACTATGGCTGCAATCGCCCAAATTGAGATTCCTGGATCCCTTTTGTGAAGGCATATAGTAGCGGAATTTATCCTACTATGTATTTTCCGAATATCACAATATTGTGTCTCATATTCTTTGTTTCGGTGGCTTCAATCAATGGGCTTTTCTCTTTATTTTTAGGAAATATAGGTATAGTTCTTGCAACTCATGAAGGCGAGTGAGCTTTTCTTGTGTGTGTACGTGTACATGCACATAACGATAGTGTAATATCTATCAAAACTTTTGAAAAATAAACATTAGCGGGCTACCATACATGTAAAGCTCACTCGCCTTCGTGAATTGCAACAACTATATCATCATCAACAGCCCTTTACAGTCCACTACTGGACTATGAGCCTCCTCCACTATAGTGGAGGGTTTTACCATAATCTCCACGCTTGGCAGGCGGGTTGGAGATCGCAGTTTAAAAGATTGATGTTTGTCAGAGAGCGCTGCTGCCCGTTCTCTGTTTGATGTGTAGTCCCTAAGTCGCCTCTTACGACACCCGCGGGAAGAGTAGGGGTTGGTGACAAATGTATTCTACTCTGCCGTCACCACACGGCTAAACAACTATATACATAATAATAATGAGATGTTTATTGTAGCAAAAAAGTTAAATTATGAAATTATCATCAACTTAAATTTACTGGTGACACCTACATATAATATCTATTGACAGGCAGGATAGTATAGCACGAATAAATTAAAACTTTATTTCCATACTAACCGACTCCTACGCAAGAGGAAAGGAGCAATATACGGACGCGAGCACATCAGGCTTTACAATTTTGTTGCAAAATCGCCCATATTAGAACTACATAGATGCTACAGTGATTATCTTGACGTTCTTTCGCTGTACGATAGCTAGATAATAGATATACGATACAATGTACAAAATGGAAGTCAAAATAGCAACCAATAACCAAGCAGGAACTAGCAAAGTCAACAAATAAATATACTCGTATGTTTCACAATAAAGTATTTAGATGTTGCAAACATTTTCGTTTGAAAACCGAATTTTTCTACCTCATTTCGATATTACTTCCATAGAAAAACCTATTGAATACCACCTGATTCGGCTCCACAGAGGGTATACTTACTATGATTTCATTTTTACGCTATATTATTGCATGCAAAAAATAATATCCAAATAGTTTTAGCAGAATTCCCCCGGGACTTTCGTCACCGCTACCGTGAGCTACGAATCTGAATCCCGGGATCAAGACAGTGCGGGATTCAATCCCTACATTTATATCGGCTATGGGAGTGGCCAATGACAGGGAAGAGTCAATTATACGCAAGGACGGCTTACAAGAGGGAGATCAATTCGACTTTATCACAGCTCTGGGCAGTGGTTCAAGGGATGAGCTCGAGGGAAAATTTTCCGGGAAAATTGTGAAGAATGGGATTATAACGCGGGATTATTGTGGAGTGATTTGTGACGGCGATTTGATATATTTTTTTTGTTGGTATTAGTTTTGTTATTTATGCTGTAGGCTGTTCCATTAGCTAATTAGAGAGTGGGTCGTTGAACAGAAAAACATTTTTGGTGACTTATCAACTATCTAAAACCATTTAGTATTCCTAACTTAAAAAATAAAAGTAGAAGTATAGAGTTTTTAACCCCAATTTTGCTTTATCTGCTTATCGGGAAAAAATTTGATTCAATTTAGTATGTCGATAAAATTTTGGATTTTACTTTATTTTTATTTTGTTATTTTTTATTTATTTATACTTTATTGTCAAAATTTTAAAATTGGACAAACTTATCCAGTTTACCTTCTGGTTAATATTAGGTCTAAGTTTTACGATAAAGTCATGGATTCAAAACCTTGTTTTCATGACTTGCACCACCTTCCTCAGTATACGTAGGCTGGTAAGAGGAATCATGCTCTAATTGTACGGCCGTCAAAGGTGAGACGCCTAGTTTATTCGATTCCAGCCTTTATTTGATCGAAGACTCGAAGGTACTATTATACTCCGATCAATTTTGCCCCTTCAAAAAGAATTCGAAGCCAATTTGCGTCAGAAAAATATTTGAAACCATCTAAGAGTTTTACTGTTGAAAAGTATTTTCACAGAAAATATTGGGAAGAACCGTTATTTTGATGTTGGTGTATTTCAATTTATAAATTGAAACTTGAGCTTAGAGATATAAAATATTTTCTTGCGTTCATTCTAATGTTTTTTCTTTTAATATTATATGAGTTGAGTGTTCTGTTTTCACACCACTTAGGAATAAGCGAGGATTATTTACAGACCAAGCGCATTTTATTTTCATGTCTTTACATTTTGACCGAAAATTGTATGAAATCAGTCAGTAACAGAAGTAGTACCAGTCGTTAAGATTTTTATAGGTCGGATAAACTCCTTACAAAAACTATTTACTTGGGAATCAAATTGTGGACATGTAGTTGATACTACCAATACCAATTTATTAACAATATACTTATATGACCTGTCAAAACTCCAGTCCCTTTGATGTAAAACCAATTTTTACCAGAATTTCATGGCTAAAGAAAAGACATTAGCCACCCAGCTGTGTAGAAAATAGAATCCAAAAGTGTTATCTAGATCTTTAGATAATACTTAGTAAAATTGGCTTCAAAGTTGTTTCCAATGCCACTAGTCCCACGTGTGGATCTACACAATAGCTTGTCCCAAACGTTGGTGCCAATACTATTATGTAGATCCACATGTTGGATAAATTAGGCCAATGTTGGGGCCAACATGTGGAGCCAACATTAGCATAGATACTCACAATTGACATTCAGTATGATCCGCTTGCTGACGGCGGGAGGGACGTCGTTGGAGGCGATGCAGAGGAACGCGCCCATCTGCCGCCGGTCCACCCGCCAAAGGGGCAGGGAGCTGCCCACGTAGCTCTCCACTGGACAAAACAATCATCATCATTATCATCAGGTCATTTATTTAGTCTCCTCTTCAAGAGGATGACCAGAGAGGCAGGGAGGTGTCAATGTAGCTCTCCACTGGACAAAAAAAACATCATCATTAAAGTCATTTATTTAGTTCCTTATTCAAGAGGATGACCAGAGAGGCAGGGAGTTGCCAATGCTCCACTGGATAAAAAACATTATCATCATCAGCTCATTTAATATCTACTGAAGGGTCCTCTTTAATGTAGCGCCACAGAGGCAGAGATTTGCCGATGTATATTTCAACTGGGCAAAACAATCACAATCATTATCAGCTCATTTAGTATCTACTACAAGACGACGACCCTCTGTAATTTAGCGCCATAGCTAGTGGCAGAGAGCTGCCGAAGTAGCTCTCCATTGGACAAAACAATGATAATTCATCATCTTCATCAGCTCATTTAATATCCACTGTAAGAGAGGGATCCTTTCCAATTTAGCGCCACAGTGGCAGAAAAGTAAAATAAAAAATACAGATAGTAGAATTTTTATAAGAATCCATCGATAAATCGAAACAGTCCGAAAGCCTGCCTTTCGACTACCTACATAAGTACGTTATACGTTATCGAGTTACTAGATAAGAACACCTTCCACGAAAAGTAGACTAAAATAGGTAAGTCAAATGTTGGTTTACAGGAATTAACCAGAAGGATCCTTGACAGTAAGAGTAGGCGCACACCGTTGATTTTTAGTTGGCCGATAGTTGTGCCCGATTTTAATTAGTATGAAGAATCGGCCAAATCGAATCGGCGTAGTGTGCGCACTCCCATACATGCCCATACTGATCAACTGCCCGACTAAACTATCGGCCGACGAAAAATCAACGGTGTGCGCCTACTCTAAAAAGTTATGTTACCCATTATTGAGTTAAAAGATTTATTGAATTGTCTGTAAATGGTCGCTTCCTAGCAATAGAACAGCCTAAATTAATATACAAATTTAATTATTTTAATTTTCTTTCTTCGCTTTCTTTCAATTATAGTGAACAATCTTAACTAAGTACAAATAATAATTACACGCTTTTAGGACGTCAAAAAAGTTTAAAAAATACTATAACGTAAATGAAACTGGCCATCACAAAATAGTCAAAAGTTGTTAATTCATTAATTCCTTAACTAAACACGGAATCTCGAAAAGTACTTGACCTTCCAAGCTGAAATTCGGCAGGTAGTTTATAAATAGAAGTCGTCTAAGAATGGATATTGCGACGGGGTTCAATTATAGGGGGAAAGGGTTTAAGCCTTGTGAATCTGTTGTTTTACATGTAAAGTTCTTGGAGATGGTTATTTTAGTTTTAGGATTTAGAAGACACGTGGAAGTATTTATAAAAATAGCTAACTTTTACGTTAATCTTGAGCTGAGTAGAATAAGACAGACCACCCCCATTCTTTCCGGTGATGTCAAAAGAGGCGACTTAAAGAGGAATATGCGATCATCAGGCATCCCCAACCCGTTTGGACAGCCTAGATAGTGCATGCCAAAACTTCCATTTACCTCTTGTGAATTAAAGAGAGTCGTCTGCTTGCAGTGCAAGCTATTTTTTATCCACAACGGTTAGCTCAGTTCAGATACTGATAGAAAGTGATGATCAGGCCAAAGTTTGAAGCGAGTATCAACCGGAATCATTGACCACACAACTGTCTGTCTTATCTCGAAATGGCTAAAAGCCTATTCAGACCTAAGCGGTATTCACTACCGTCTGCGACAGAGAAAACCCAGTCGATATGCGGTAATAATACTGTTCAGACCTAAGCGGTATTCGCTACCGTCTGCCATGTACCTCTACCCAAAGCGGCAGCGAATATCGCTCAGGTCGCTCTAGCCGCGATACTTGATACTAAATACCTAAGCGAAACCGGCGCGGTATGTACCTCTACCCACAGCGGTAGCGAATATCGCTCAGGTTTGAATAGGCCTTAACTTACTTCTAACTCTAAAATGACGTGATCATAATGATAATGAAGTCGTCAAATCAATATCAATATCAAATCATAACGTTAAAAGATCTTACCTTTATAAAAATCTCTGCCGCCAACTTTCTTCAGCAGCATCTGGTCGTGGTCCTCTCTCCTCCACGTGATCTTGGGAGGAGGGTGGCCGGTAGCCTTGCAGGAGAGAGTGACGTTGTCCAGTTCTTGGGCTGACACGTCCGTTGAAGTCTCTTCGTTGCTGATGTCTGGGGGCACTGTTGAAGATAAGGAATATATTTTAGGTTGTCCTTATGACGGTTTCCATATGGAGGAGGCTTGTGTCCAATACTCAATGCTCACATCTTTTACTGCATTTCACACTGTGTACAAGATCTTACAAAAACACAGTTTTTAATAAATCATTTTCTGTTTTTTTTTTGTTTTATTAAACTATCAAATACCAATTCATGCTTGGCTTTTAGATTGTCGTGGACTAGTACCTAATGTCTGCCTAGTTGAAAGTACTATGGTTTAATTATTTTACTACGCAAAAAGTTACTATCTGCAAAAAATACTCACTTTCACACCACCCACTCATACAAAAGCAGTTGTTTTTGCCGATAGCCCTCCGACAAGTGTGGCGCAAAAGAGCGCAAAGTTAAAAGGCAATAAAAGGCAGCGCACTCCCGAACGCGTTTATGTAAATACGAGTGCGACTGTGGGAACAAACGAGGCGATACACTCCAGCGGTCGTAAACCGTGCCCGTAGAATAACTTGCGAGAAAGTGGGCGTCATCTAAAATAATATTGCGACAAAGTGTGGCATCGACAAATTTTGGGAACAATAAAGAAATATGAAGGGAATAAGATACATTGATATTATTTTGGATGTGACATGAGAAATTGAAAAAAAAAACAAAAATAAATAAAAGAAGATTTGCTTTCGCTAATGATTTTGTTGAACAATAAAAATTAACAATACTACCACAGAATAATAATAAGTACTACGTACAGAAGTTTTACTTCGCGAAGGTATTTAAAAAAATTTATGCTCAATGTCATTAACAATGTGGTGTAATTTAGCCTGTCTCAAGAGTCAAGCACCATTTTGTTGACAAATGTCAGTGATCGGCACTGCGCCGAAGCTGTAGGGCTGACTTCGGTAAAATTATGTGACGTGAGGTGCCAAACTGCGGAAAATGGCGGAGGAAATACATGATTTAGCATGAATTATCATGAATAATATTAACTACTTATTTACCTCTCAGTGTCTTGAGGCAACTTAAAAAAATACATTCTGTGTTTTTATTATTATTTAGGCAGTTAAATACTGCACAGTATTTAGTACACCAGTTTCTTTATTTTCTTCCATCATACACAAGAAAACGCGTGCGTGAGTCAATGTTCGCTCGTATGTGAGGCCTTGTCGAATAGTATCCTGTAGGTGGGCCATCGTGCGTGTTTTGTTTTCGATGTAAACTCGCGGAGATGAACAGGCCTGATACTACCTAATAAATAAAAAAACGTTGTAGCAAACACTTTGTCTGACTTTGTCATGACAGCTGATACACTTCGAGATACGAGTAATTTTGTTTTTTTATTGTCTCTATCACAATCTAGCCTAATTCGACTCAGAGACTGTGCATATTATATTCCTAAACATTTAGTTAAAGCATAAAATACGTTTATTTTTCTTCATTAAAATTTCAAATAAAAAGACATGAATCGAAAAAAATATGATCTTTTCATACACAGCTGCCTCAAAATTCGAAAATCTGACAGATCCACTTTATCAGACAAATCTCAATCAAATGCTGAAATGATTAGATCAATATTTTATAACAATGAGATGTTGATTACGGTGGATATTAGGACCGCCACTGGTCAAACACAAAGTGATGGCCCGCATTGAGGCTGGTGGATTAATAGCTTAATCTGCCGATGTATTGGGAGTTGGTCATGCAATCAGTATACCTTCGATGTAGTATTGTGTATAATGTTGGGCATTAGTTCTATTTGATGGTATGCCGAAAGCAGATCCAAACTATCCACAATCATTGATAAAACATATAACAGTACCTATCTAGGTAGGCCTTTAATATGCATTGTATGCTTCAGGATTACTAACACTATGACTTAAATTGAAACTCGAAAAATATTTTCAATTTGAAATTGTCTTGGGCTCTTTTTATTGGTATTGAAAATTAGTGATATTTTTCATAAACATAGGTACTAAAGAAAAAACTTCAACACACGCTTCTTCAACATACTAATTTAAAATTCACGCTGCAACAGATTTCGAGTTGCGAAAGCAATCGCATGTCGTTAGGGTCCCACAATTCCTTCCCAAGTAATCCGCAAGAGTTCCACATCTTGAAATATTCCAGGGCAATTTCGTCAATTTCATTCCACGTCAAAAGATTGCATAACTCTGCAACGTGAAGGCGTATTAAATTTCCCAGGAAAAGTTGCGAGCCACATGCCTCAGAGACATAGTAAAAATTCAATATTGAAATCCATACTTCAAAAGTTGAAAAGAAAAAAAGAATAGCCCCGAACTAATTTGAACTGGGCGATAAAAGTTGGCTCTCACCTCCAATGGCGCGAGGAGGTAAAGCTAACTTTTCTTACGTGATTTATTTTCCCAAGGAAAAATACTTTTCCACCGTTTTCATTCGAGACATTTCATTGATATTGAGTTTTGTTCTAAGTTCGACGTAAGTACTTTGAGATGTTTTGAAGCCGTCTCCTATTCCTAATAAGCTTAAGTCCCCTCTTTTATATTTTTGCGTATTATGCGTTTAAAGAAATCGCCCATTGGGAGTTTCTTTTGAAAATGTTTACGGTTGAATTCGCATGGGGAAGTTTGGAATTCGGTTTGTTTCTCTGTAATTTACTTAAGTTCTTTACGGCACACCTTTCAGTGTTACCTGGGACAACTCAAATTTTCATTTGCGCTACTTTGGACTTTAATAACGTTTCAAATAGCTTTGTTAATAGCATTTATTTCGGAAGTTTCTATTTAAATGTGCAATGGAACATGTATTTTGTACAGCAACGAAGAATTTAGATGATTTAAAAATCTCTGATGTGATTTATGATATTAAGTCCTTACTTCATTTAATTAAAATGGTAGCTATTAATGATAAGAATGTGTCTATTAAGGTGAATAACGTTGATATTTTTATCACAGACTCTACCACACTTTTATTAGAAATGTTATTGCCAGCAATCTCTCAGAATTCCAAAACAAACAGAAGTTGTGAAGTAAAAACTCAAAACAAACGCGTTGCTTGTAGGAGAGAACCGCAAACGTTGAACAAAACATTTCAATAAGTATAATTTGCTAACTCAATTAGGATCCTCACCATTATCCAGGATAACTGTGAATAAAGGATACGTGCAGTGCAGTGGGATTAAGAAACATTTTCTATAATTAGTTGCTTTTGTTAGATTGGAGTGGTACCACAGCTTTTATAATTGAAACATGTAAATTAACTTAATCAAAAATACATTAGGTACTCATCACACTAGCAGCTGTAAANTTTTTATTGTCTCTATCACAATCTAGCCTAATTCGACTCAGAGACTGTGCATATTATATTCCTAAACATTTAGTTAAAGTATAAAATACGTTTATTTTTCTTCATTAAAATTTCAAATAAAAAGACATGAATCGAAAAAAATATGATCTTTTCATACACAGCTGCCTCAAAATTCGAAAATCTGACAGATCCACTTTATCAGACAAATCTCAATCAAATGCTGAAATGATTAGATCAATATTTTATAACAATGAGATGTTGATTACGGTGGATATTAGGACCGCCACTGGTCAAACACAAAGTGATGGCCCGCATTGAGGCTGGTGGATTAATAGCTTAATCTGCCGATGTATTGGGAGTTGGCCATGCAATCAGTATACCTTCGATGTAGTATTGTGTATAATGTTGGGCATTAGTTCTATTTGATGGTATGCCGAAAGCAGATCCAAACTATCCACAATCATTGATAAAACATATAACAGTACCTATCTACTAGGTAGGCCTTTAATATGCATTGTATGCTTCTGGATTACTAACATTATGACTTAAATTGAAACTCGAAAAATATTTTCAATTTGAAATTGTCTTGGACTCTTTTTATTGGTATTGAAAATTAGTGATATTTTTCATAAACATCGGTACTAAATAAAAAACTTCAACACACGCTTCTTCAACACACTAATTTAAAATTCACGCTGCAACAGATTTCGAGTTGCGAAAGCAATCGCATGTCGTTAGGGTCCCACAATTCCTTCCCAAGTAATCCACAAGAGTTCCACATCTTGAAATATTCCAGGGCAATTTCGTCAATTTCATTCCACGTCAAAAGATTGCATAACTCTGCAACGTGACGGCGTATTAAATTTCCCAGGAAAAGTTGCGAGCCACATGCCTCAGAGACACAGTAAAAATTCAATATTGAAATCCATACTTCAAAAGATGAAAAGAAAAAAAGAATAGCCCCGAACTAATTTGAACTGGGCGATAAAAGTTGGCTCTCACCTCCAATGGCGCGAGGAGGTAAAGCTAACTTTTCTTACGTGATTTATTTTCCCAAGGAAAAATACTTTTCCACCGTTTTCATTCGAGACATTTCATTGATATTGAGTTTTGTTCTAAGTTCGACGTAAGTACTTTGAGATGTTTTGAAGCCGTTTCCTATTCCTAATAAGCTTAAGTCCCCTCTTTTATATTTTTGCGTATTATGCGTTTAAAGAAATCGCCCGTTGGGAGTTTCTTTTGAAAATGTTTACGGTTGAATTCGCATGGGGAAGTTTGGAATTCGGTTTGTTTCTCTGTAATTTACTTAAGTTCTTTACGGCTACACCTTTCAGTGTTACCTGGGACAACTCAAATTTTCATTTACGCTACTTTGGACTTTAATGACGTTCCAAATATCCAGCTTTGTTTCAGCATTTATTTCGGAAATTTATATTTAAATGTGCAATGGAAAAAATATTTTGTACAGCAATGAAGAATTTAGATGATTTAAAAATCTCCGATGTAAATTATGTTAATAAGTTTTTACTTGATTTAATTAAAATGGTAGCTATTAATGATAAGAATGTGTCTATTAAGATAAGAATATCAACGAATATTTTTGGTACAGAGCACAGACGATATTAAAAATAAGAAGTAAAATCATTCACAAAAAAAAAACTTTTGCACACTTTTATTAGAAATGTTATTGCCAGCAATCTCACAGAATTCCAAAACAAACAGAAGTTGTGAAGTAAAAACTCAAAACAAAAGCGTTGCTTGTAGGAGAGAACCGCAAACGTTGAACAAAACATTTCAATAAGTATAATTTGCTAACTCAATTAGGATCCTCACCATTATCCAGGATAACTGTGAATAAAGGATACGTGCAATGCAGTGGGATTAAGAAACATTTTCTATATTTAGTTGCTTTTGTTAGATTGGAGTGGTGAGCTTTTATAATTGAAACATGTAAATTAACTAAATCAAAAATACATTAGGTACTCATCACACTAGCAGCTGTAAACTTTTAAATGTTGACTAAATAAAATTACAATAACAATAATTTATAATTTATTTATTAAGGATAAAAGATAATAATATGACTATAATTACTTCAGCAAGAAGTTAGAACGTTTAGTACTGCATTTTGCGAGAAACTGGATCATCTCGGATATCCAATGGCCTGCAATATGGCGGTACATGATTGGGAAAGCCAACCCCATGTAACAGGATTAGGTGAGGCGAAAGAAGAAGACCCAGAAACTTACCATAAACATCGATGCAGCCAATCTGCCACTTCATGACGGGCTGTGTGTTGATTTGGCACATGTAACAGCCCCGGTCCTCTGCCCTCAGAGGCCTGATCCTCAGCTGCCAGGTGCTCGGAGAGTCCAGGCTGACGGAGTACCGAGGGCCGAGCACCACTCGCTCGTGAAGGGACAGGACTGTTTGGTCTTCAGCTCGGAGCCAGCCGACCTGGGAAAGAAGGGTTTTGTTTAGTTAGAAACAAAAGTGGCACCAAATGGTTCGTGTAATATTACACTCGGCGCTGGCTAGCCAGTTCCTTTGCTTGAACTTGGCTTGACACGCTACCGCGTGTCTAGATGTAGATAAAATATTGGTCATTGAATGATTTTTATCTTTTTTTTTCTGACTGCGCCAGAAGGAGAGATGTTTCGTGTGAATGTCTTTGGAATGCTCTGGTACCTAAAAAGCTTAACTGTTGTTAGATTCGTCTCCGTTTTAATAGTGACAATGGTTCAGTACCTACATCAAAATAACTCCAGTTCATATTGAAATGAAAATATTTGTCTTCTCTGAAAATCTTTCTGTACCGAAATTGTTAGCTTAATTTTTCAGTTGAGTTGAGTTTTTATTGTTTACTTCATTGTGACTATCAAGACTGGGCCTACGGTCATTTTGAAAGTTACCGTAACTAAACCTAGCATTCAAAACAATTTGCCATACCTACCTATCACGATAGCACGAACTATAATGCTGATATTAATTATTAACTCATGAATACACCGTAATTCAAGACCGTTTGTTGATGCTCACAAGTTAATACCCAACTAATTCAAAGCTACTATTCCGATGCAACTGTTAATTCGAGCTATTTAGCATTCCCATTTCCTTGTGGAGGCTAATTTAAATACCAGGCTACAGTCGTGAATAAATTCCTTCTATTGCTATTTGTGTTGGGGAAAAGTCGAAACAGAACGACCGATTGGTACTTCTTTATTACGAGAACGAGTATATTTGAATGGTCAAAACAAGCTACATAACGGTTTGATAGAGTCTTGAGCGCAACGCAATAAAATTTTTATTATTTTAGTCAAAATTAAATATAAATTATTAATATCATTTTTGATTGATTTGATAAGATCTTACTTTAAACATGTCAAAAATCTGTCAAAGCCCATACATAAAATACCGGTTAGAGTTATAGTCACGGTTAAAGTAAGTTGGTGTAACTCAGCCTTAATACCCTTACGTTAAACTTTCAACAATAACAAATGAAATTTTAAAGTTTGAGAAGTCGCATCTTGTCAAAGAAGTAATTGCGAGGCAAAAATAACTTGTCCTTTGCTAGAGGTTTTATCGAACTACTGTGACCTGGTTTTCTAAGAACAGGTCGTTTTGTTCTGTCTCAGTATTGACTATTCCAGTTCTTGTGCGAGGACGTTATCTAAATGTGGTAATAGCGATTTAAATAAGCATCGTCTGAAGATATCCTTTGAGATGTCGCAAAATAGGAATAATTTACGAAACAAAATCTATTTCGCTCGAAGATAGGAAAACGTGATAAAATTTCTTCGTAATTTGGCATCGATTATGCAAAATTGTTAAAACTAATTTTTACAAGAGAAACAAAATTTCATTGGACGATCTGGTGAAGGTTGCCAGAAGAACCTGGATGCGGGCAGCGTAGGACCGGTCGTTATAGAAATCCTTGGGGGAGGCAAACGATGGAACTCAAAACATAGACATACGCCCGACCGTATTCACAAACATTACTATGAGGTCTCACAGTGCGCATGGACGCACAGGGTTACACACGAACCAATCACAGAGTTCTATTCAACGCCGTGCGTTCGATTGGCTGCTTAAGCAAGCATCGTTTGTGAATGCGTACGTAAAAATACGCTAGATGTTGGCCATATTTTTCACACGATTGTCTTAGTAGTGTGTTTACTCAACTAATAGAATAAAGACACCAGCTTTATTCCATCCCAGATGTCGCATCCCTACAATCTTACAATATTAGCAGAAAAAGATTAGGAGAACAAACATCCAGTACAATAATCGCAGCCATTACCACACCCTTTGTGTAAGCTCCAAATTAATCTCAGGAAAGCACAGACATTGTCTGCCCCTTGCTTTCTAATGTACTGGGAAATGGCCCCCTTCCCTTATGGTTTTAATAGAGTAGAGGAGACCGAGGAGAGTTGTAACAGAGGAGAGTTGTGACGTTGTCGGTTTTTGGAAACCTATTATTCGCAACCACACAACAGCGCGTATATGTTAGCTTGGGACTTGAACTCTTCTTCTTCGTCGCTACACTCTTGCCAGAGTGGTCGTCACACCAGGTCCGGTAGCAAGCCTCACAATCCGTCGCCATTCCTCCCGCACTGCAGCCTTTCTTGTGCATTCGTGGAGTGGGCCATTGAGTGCGGTTTTGACCTGGTCAGTCCAGCGCACGGGCGACCTGCCGCGCGCTCTTGTGCCCTCAACCTTCCCATGCACGAAAATTCGTTCAACAGAAGCGACGTCTCCACGTGTAATATGGATAAAGAAAGTGAGAATACGACTTTGGACGATGGAAGAAAGACGCTGCTTGACATCAAATTCTTGGATGATCGAGGCTTGGTTCGAAATTGGGACCTGAACTAAGTTCCAAAACATCGACAATGTCACAACTCTACTCACCTCGGTCTCCCCTAGTATAAAGATAAGGATCACAAGGCCTCAGAAACTAGAATATAACAATTTTTTAATAAAATATACGAATTTGGGAATCTAAAATACTCAGTCAGCGTCTGTCATTAGAGTTCAATTTTGGAAATATCAGAAAAATACCTTTCAAATACTGAATCTATTTCTGATTACAGCAAAAAACTTAAATCTGATCGTTCTATCGAATAAAATAAAAAAGTAATTTTGATAAACGAATATAAAAGTATTTTGTTGAATCGTACGACATCGTTATAATATTACAAAGGTTTTGGAATATAATCTAAGAAATGCTTTATTTATTGAAAAATAAGGGATTCAATAAGTAAATAAAAGGGTTTAGTCTTTATAAAATTACTTATTCATGGAAGGCTTTCCACGTGAGTAAGCGACTAACTAAAAACTATTTTGTGTCTTAAAAAACTTCAAGTGGTCAGTTAAACGTATCCTATGACTTGAATGGGACTAACATCATCTATTGTTAAGTGTTTATTGTGTTTTTTACACATTGAGGTGTTTTCACAGATTTTTTTTGTTTTGAACGAGCTTTTAAGTTTGTGTTGTCCCTTACACCCAATAAAAGAGTGAGTGTGAAGAAATGTGCGTCAAATTGATCCAAACTTTAAGTGTATTAATTGTATCACTAAAGTGTCCGATAAATGTAAGATTAAAATGATTTTCGACCTCATTCACCAATTTAATAATGGATAAAACAATATCGCATTATATTGAGCAGAAACAAATTTCAGGTCGAAATTGCTATGTACTTTGTTTAGCAAAATTAATGGATACTTGTAATTAATTTTTGTTGAGAAGCCTTTATCCGTTACAAATATTGTTTGAAATAATAATTAATTTTGATTTTAAATATGGCGGTAACTGAGGCCACTTAGGAGGAAAATTGTTTTCTATGGGCTTAAACTGTTTGTTTTCTTTAAACTGAGGTTATTAGACTCTAGTAAAATAAATACTGAAATTTAGGTACGTAGGTTTACACAATAATGATATTATACCTAATTTAAAAAATAAGACACGTAAACATAATGTCGGCCGTTTGGTGTAGTGGTTCAGAACGGACTACTATGCCGAGAGGTCCCGGGTTCGATTCCCGGCCGGGCAGAAATTGAAATGATGAATTTTAATTTCTGTGACGGGTCTGGGTGTGACTATGTATTACTATAATATTTATGTATTAAAAAAAAAAAGTATATAAGTAGTATATTATTATCCGTTAAGCTAGCACCCATAACACAAGCATTAAGTTGCTTACTTTGGGGCTAGCTGGCGCTGTGTGAAATTGTCCAAAGATTTTTTTTTTTTATACTGTGACTTTCAGATCACTATTAGCTATGTCGCCTAGAAACCCATCAGAAAAACATCATGAAGCACATGATGTCGTGCCTTGCGTGCCCAAACAACTGCACGCAGGAAGATTTAAAGAATGCTACTGACAACGCCACTCTTGTAGCGGAGTTTTGGGCTGACACTGTATAGTAGGTTTGTTGTCGACACGAAAAGAAGAAGATCAGATAAACAGATAATATCGTGGAGTAAGAAACAAGTTGTGAAATTATTAGACAAGGTAATCAAATTCATAGAGATATAGTGTGTATAATAAGGTAGGTATTACTTATGTCTAATATTAAATTAAGTACCGACCTAATTTATACACACCGTAATGAAGCTAAAATCTCCGATTCTGGAGAAGTAGGGTATTCAAAACATGTAATACTAATACGTATTTAATACATGTATCAGAGTTTCTCGACGGCAAAGGAAGAAATTACAACATTCTGAATATAAATGGAGCATCAAAGATACGAGCTAAATAATAATTATACTATGAAAATTATCAAATAAAAATGATTTGCTTTCTCACACGAGTAGGTAATTTCGTGTGCTCATTCGATCGTTTGACGTATTTGCGTATCTACTGTACCTCACAGGGCCGAAATAACAGGACAAATGAGTTTTTTACGTACATTTTTATTGAAATTAGTTTATTCAGTACATAGGCCCTTTCCATGGCACTTATACACGTCCCAAATATAGCTTGCCCTACCACCACTTTGGGACAACATACAGGCTGATGTTGAGAAGAAGTGGCAGAAGAAACAGTCACCTTTGTTATCCTCTTTTTCAATCAAATACAGTAATTTATAACTTACACGACACGTAAGTGCGAACAAGGTAGGTAAAGTCCACGCACTTTTGTCATTTCAATAATCTTTTACTTTTTATGTATAGTATTAGAAGGTTAAAGTATCCTTTTTTCATAACTATTTTTTTAACATGTACTTTGAATTTATGAATTTTCAATGTGATCGAATATAGGTAGGTAGTAATGTAGATGAGGGCAGTTTATCGATACAGAAGATATAAAGTAGAATATTAATAGCTGAGTAAATATTACTATGCATAGAGAAAGCACAACTCTCAAACCACCTAAAGCGTCACATCATAAGTACCGAAATTATTAAAGAAAAATGCTCAACCGAGCCTAAAATGGGTTTCACGAGACAAATCGCCGTCGCAAAACGCTCGGAGCTATCACTCGACACAATGAAACTCTATGTTATCCTCGGGGACATATGAAAGAACACCTCCCGCATTAAGGTGTACGCTGCTAAGCATCAGATGGTTCCGTAAGAGCACTTCATTTGAGATACCACTTCACTTTATCATACGCAATGTACCGTCATCGTGGTTATGGCCTAAATTAATGGTGCCTGTCAAATGGCTCTTGAAAGATGTGTATTTTGGTCTAAGATAAAGGGTTGGGAATGCTTGTTTAACTGATGGTATTACTCATTCGATAATGGGCCCTGCTTTATGGGAATGTCTTGAGTGGAGACGCTTACGTTTATGTTGTGATCGTAAAGATTAGGTAAGGTAATGATAAGTACCTAACAGAAATATTTGTACAATGTAGTTAAACTTTTTATTGTTAACTACTTACAGAAACGACTAGAGGAGCACCTAATTGGATTTAAAAAAAAATGAGAATTGCAAAAAAATGGATTCTCATTTTTATTTTAAAACTTTTATATTTGGGAAACACGTTTTCCATATACGAGTAGCTTCAGTGCATTTCTCCAATACAGAGACAGTATTTTTATTAATTCAAATGGATTTTTGGGCACACCAATCAAAGCTATTTCACATACCAATAAAAATATGAATGTGTTCAACGTATCGGTAATAACAACAATATGAAGTAATAGTTTCAATAAATGTATTCACTTTATTCTATGAATGTGCAATTTCTAATAAAAATCATATTTCTCCCATAACTCTGTTTGTCAGGTGATAATTTTAAAATTTTTGTGGCGTTTTTATTCCAAAATATTTGTTAACACACGAGCACGCATGAGATTGGATTTTTATAGTCCACACAAACAGCTTTCCCCAAATCACAGTCTCAGTTACGCAGTCATAAAAAAAACAAGACAAAATCTTAAAACTCGAAAACTTTTGTCAANTTTGTCACATTCGCGTACCGTTCGGAAAATCGAACGCCCCTGATTGTCGAAATATCGGAAAACGAAACAAATGACGGATGTATCGCAGCGTAAACGCGGGCGTTATCTCGACATTGCTACCGGACGGTCTCCCTTTATTTCTTGTACATTTTATTGCCCCATTGTTGCTACAAGTGAATGATGGCGGTTTTACCAGGGCCCGCTTTTGTGTACAACCTTCACGTCTCGAGGAGCGCTCTCAACAAATTCTGACAGGTATCATTAATTTAATACGCGCCGCGATGGTCCAATTTCCCATGATAATGTTAGGGAAAAATTGTTTTAGACGATCTGAATCTGATGCTCGTACTCTTGACAGCGCCCGTCATTGGATCAATCGGATCGCGATGGGTCGGGTAATTTATTGTAAAAGAGGGTCTTAGATGCCGTGATTTAACCTTAAAGGGTTGTTTTTAGATAAAAATATATACTCTTATAGAATCTATACAATCATGCTCATTGTGTTCTCGTATTTTCTATACTTAGTTCAGGCGGGGCAACAGTTAGGCGAGTTGTAATTTAGTATCGTTTTAATTAAAATGTCTACAGCAAAATGAAGATAATGAGTCGATTCGAAATTTTCAGTATCTTTCAAGATTAATTTAGATGTTATTTCGAAGGCTTTAATGCGAAAATCAGTAACAGTCAATGAGGTACTTATTTTTCGATTAGTAATATAAAATCGGACTGGTCTTTGTGGAAATCCTTGGGGGAGGCTTTTGTCCAGCAGTGGACGTCTTTCGGCTGAAACGAACGAATTTATAATATCAACTAAGATTAGATAAATTTATGATCGAAAAATCCAATGCACATGTCGACTGTCCGTTCTTCTAAAAAAGGAAAACCGAAGATTTAAAAAGAAACCTAAATTATATCCATTACGTTAACGTCTCCCCACTTGCACCACATACCACAGACGTATAAATACGTGTAGACATGCTCGTAACACGCAGATACGTCTTATTTTAACACGTGCTTCCCATTTCTTGCACGTTACCTGTTTAAAGGCTAAACAGCATACGTGGCGGTTCTTAAATGTTCTTGCTTGAAACCTAAAATGAATGCTATAATTGTATTATTTTGATAAGGAAAGGGAAATATTTGAAAGTTTTATAGGATTCTCCATTTGAGTCAATTAGGTTTACCAGCGATTTCTCATAAAAAACTCAACTCTAATTTAATATTTACAAGTAGGCTTTTAAAAAGCACTTTTACACGTCCCTGTATTATTAACCCTACCACTGCTTCGGGACAATAAATGGGATAGAGCTGAGAAAGAGCATCGCAAGAAACTCAGTCACTATTGCTACTTCACTTGTGTGGATTTCGATTTCAGAAATAATGTATGCTATGATAAAATCAATCAATCTTCGTACTTCGTAGGTAAGAACTTTAAGAGGTTGTCAATGTCTTTAAACTGAATTTCAGTTAATTACTTTTCCGGAATTCATCCAAAATTTTGCGGTTTAGGTAGGTGAAAAATGAAACAATTGTTTTCTCGTTGATATAACTTAGGAATTGATTTGACAAAAGAATAATTTTAATCGTTAAAATTTCTAAGCGAATAGAGTCGCTTCTCAAACTAAATTTTAGTAAACAACTTGAAAAAAACGAATGCCCAATAAATGCCCGGCTTAGGCAGGACTCGAACCCACGACCTTCCGCTTACCGGGCGACTGCTCTTACGGACTCTTCTTCTCGTGGGGTCGAGTCCCGCCTTAGGCAGTTCGTGTTTTTAAAATTGTTTATTAAAATGTAGAATAATTTTACACTGTAATGAATGACAAAAAAAAATACTTTAAAAACTCAGCTCAATTTATTTTTTATTATTACTTCGTTACATAACCAAAAAAAATTAACAAAGAAATTATGTATTTCGAAGCTGAAACATTAATTGGGCTTATGAATGAATAATTCATTGATTTAATTCAGAGAGAACCATCATAATTGAAATCAACAGTTGCCTTCGTATTTGAATAAAATTAAATAAAAATCATTTTGAATGTAGCTTTGGTATTTTGGAAGATTGGGCGAGTAATTGAGCCATGTATTTCTTCATATACTGACATACCTCAACTGAATTGTATTAATATTCGGTTATCAGGTTAAAACAAGACTATTTTTTAAACTGGAAGGGAAACAATACACAAACTAGGTAGGTACCTACTCCTACACTTTTTTGATATTAAGGCGACACACTGCACCGCGCTCCGCCGCGGTCCGCGTGGCGACATAATAACGAATCCCGCGCGCAAACGCCTTGTCAGTGTGTTGTGCCGCGCGTGTTTTCTGTACAAATTGAGGTACTTGCATATAATGATTAAATCTGTCGTCCCGCGTACCGCCGCGGAGCGCGGTGCAAAGAGATGCGAGCCCTACATAATAACTTTCCGATTCTAGAGAGCACAACCACTGTACTTCAAATTTTTTAGAGTCGTGGAAATCTAAAAAGCCTCGAGATATTTTTACAACATAACAGAATCCAAACATTAAAATTCAACTAAATTTAAATGTTCGTGGCCCATTCCTGTCAACTCTGATTCCAGAAACGATTATTACAAATCGTGATAACAAATAACAAAATATAGATTTAAAACATCGCCGGAAAAGCAAGATTGTACGACGCAACGGATTATCCCCTATTAATTTTATCTCCTGTACCTCTAGCACGAAAATCTTTCGTGTTTGAATCGTTTGCGTATCCGAATAGTCATCAAAAGATTAAGCTGGGTTGCGCCATCTTACTTTAACTTTAAGAAACGTCAAATATCTGTCAAACTCCATACAAAAAATACCGGTCATCGATAAACTTACGGTTAAAGTTAGATTGTCTCAGAATTAGTACGAAAACTTAAACAACGCCCCTGCAGTGAACGTGACGTAAAGTGAATTTAGTATGAGAAATGGTAGCACGAAACCAATTTTGACAATCGAGATCGCCACGTTATCGTTGAATTCGAAGGCGCTGTATCGAATTTTCTTGAATACGCGAACAATTAGAATTCAAAAAGTTTTCGTGCTAGAGCCACTGAACGTACCCACGAATCGGTGCTATCTATAACTGTTTTCGTTTTGTTTTTAATCTCTGGGGTGGGTATAATTGTCGTCCTTTATGTTTCGCTGTCTTCGCCGGTCATATTTCTGGGCGCCATGTTAACAACGCGAATCACGATTGTAACAATTCCCAAGAAGTTGTCCTAATTGCTTGTTTTTCAAATGATGAATTTGAATATTTTATTCATAAATAAACTGTTTCCTTAACGAGCCAATTAGCTTTTTGGTTTGGGGAAGGAATAACTCAAACTCAATCAGTATAATAACTGGGTATATAGGGTGTTTCTTGTGGTAAGTGCGAAGAGGTAAATCTGTATCAAGGTTATTGATTGAACTCCCGTGTAGGTACGAGTATGTTCAGCGATTGCGTACCTAGTTATTGAGTTATAATCTTTCAAAGTTGATTTAGGATGTTATGCCTGAAGAGAATAATTATGTTATCATTAAAATGAAGCTTAATTAAAAACGCTAGCGATTATGTTGCAAATAAGAACCGAAGAAAAAGTAACCAAAAAATATGAAGAAAAAGTAAGCCAAAAATATGAAAAAATGCTTCATTTAAAAGTTACAAAAAATACTGTTCAAACTTTATAATAATTTAAAACTAAGAAAAATAAACATGGGGGCTAAAAATATTATATTCCATCAAATTTCACTGGTATAACACCTTACAAGAAATACCCTGTATATTAACCTACAGCATTCTATCATGAAAATATCAAAATAACTTCGTACGCGTGTACCCCGTTTTACTCTAGGGGTTGAATTTTAGAAAATCCCGTCTTAGTGAGCACTTAAGTTCTAAAAGGAACCCCCATGCAAAATTTGAGACGCCTGGCACTTGTAGTTTCTGAGATTTCGTGATGAGTGAGTGAGTCAGTCAGTGACCTTTCGCTTTTATGATGTACATAATATTCAATTTGATTTAACAGAACCTTTGATAAATTTTGCTGTTCTGCTGTACTTTAAAGAGAACTTTAGATTAATAAGGCCAACACTAATTAGTATGCAGGACTATTCACTTTGCGCTAAATACAGACCTTTAAAAGGTACTTTTATTTCCTAGGATAAAGGAACGTCTAAGCTTGCTAGAATTAAGTAACAATTTGCACTTTAGTTACCTTGCAACATGATGTACAATGGACTGGCTATACAAGTTTGTTGAAAAATCGCTCGTATTACCACTATGTAAGTGCCACAGTTTTATCTTGGTATTCCGAAGACAGTTCTGTTAGAAGTAAAGCCTTTTATTCTTAGGGCACAGTTTAAATTCATTAATTTAGCGGAAATACCTATTTTGTACAACTTTTTTGTCTATGTAGTTACGTGACTCCAAAACTCGTTAAAACTCATTTTATTTTTGTAAGTAAGTTTTCAAAAAGTACTTAATTATACGTCCCGGAAACTGACAATGAAAGAAATTATTTCTCTATACGATAGGATAAAAGGATGGGTAATTACAAAAAATAATTGGTTAACCAGATATTCCGTTATCGTCATTAAGTAATTATTTCTTTAACTGGCTCTAACAAAATTATACCAGTACCTCTATTTAATTAAAAATTAACTAACAACATTCCGCGCGACATTAATGTTTTTAATTACATTAGCTTTAACATAAGATCCTATGCAAATGTTTAAAATTAACCCTAAAATGGGGGTGGGTTTAATAACCAAGTGTTAGTAGAAGATGATAATCATATTTCCGCTCTAATATTAAGGCTATATGACCGCCATAAAGATATATTAGGCCTGTGCAAGTGGCGTACTTTATTAGAAAATATTTACGTTTCATTAGGCGCTGGCGATGGTTATGACAGGTTATAAACGGAAATTAATTAGTGTAAACATGGAAGAACTACGAGTAGTTATGGGTTATTAATTTAAATTGGGAAGACGGGTATTGTTAACTTAGTTTTAATAACCCTTGATGACGCATGATACATATTTAAATCAACCGAATATTTTGGAAAATAAACGCAAGAAGAAATAGCAGACTTTACACTACGTTATCAGATTCTGATAAATCATTATCTTTTAGGCTATTCATAACTGATGCTTAAATCTCCGTTTAAGTTAAGTTCATGTGATATTCATCAATACGTTCATCAGGTTTCAGGCATTTAATTTACAAAATTACTACTGTTCATTTAACAGTTCAGTTCAGTTAAGTTTATTTTATGTATGTAACTTTGTAAAACTAGTTTTGCAGACCTAATAAAACAAAGGAGTTACAGTGACCAATACTAAGGCTGGGTTGCACAATTCTTACCTTAACTTTAACAAACGTCAAAAATCTGACAAATTCCATACAAAAAACACTAGTTACGGTCAAAGTTAGGTGGTGCAACTCAGCCTAAAACTTGACATCCCATGTGACAAAACAAAGAAATCCATACCGGGTTGTGACCGGGTCCCGTAAAACAACACCCAATAAATTACCTAAAACAAAACACATTAACCCTAAATTCATTTGCAGCTCCCATAACAGTCGCAAATCATCGTGTCCCTTCATTCAGATGGGAAATGAAGAATTTGAATCACGCCCCATCACTAAATTGATTTGGTGTTCGCGAGCGCAGCATTTAGGTCCGCAGTCACGTTCTGTTTTATTGTGAGGCAGAAGTTACAATCGTCCGGCGCGAATAGCAATGGCGACGCACCTAATGTTATGTAATCCGAAAATTGAACTGCCTGAACGGATTGTGAAGAGCTTTTAAAGTTTCGTTTAGGACGGAGTGAAAGGTTGTGGTCCCGGAGGGGGCAATTGTAAGGCTTGAAGAAATAACTGTGGCGCGAATAGTCAAGTTACATGCCTGATTTTTTTTATTAGATGAATACTAGGCCCAGCTGATTCAGAAGTTTCAGTTGTAAAAAAATCATTACTCGAAAACTATCAAAAGGTGATTCGGGTAGCCCTAGTGATGCTCTACCTCTGGACTTCGGCTTGACACTACTTTTTGGGACACCCTGTATAAACATGGTCTAAGAAAATTTCAATGTCATAGTTTTTCAACCGATCTTGATCTCATCAAGAGCAATAATTATATGTGTAGGTAAATTTAAAAGTGCATGTATTTGGTGGCAAATAATCATTTTTCTTTCTTTCGTTCTTTCAATAAATATAGTATTCTATCACACTATGAATTAGATTCTCGAAGTCACTCTTTAGTTCAATAGCTGTTACCATGATATTTTTGTTAGTTTTACATAGGTAAATTGAATACCAAAAAGTTTTACATTTACGATATTCTTAATTTGATATTCGATAAATGACCTTAAAAACTTTTTGACGTTTGTAATTTATTTATCAAATTGAAACAGATCGACGGACTTTGTGGAGTTATAGAGTTTCCTCTTTTATAAAGCCTTGAAGAGTGAAATCCACAAAGAGACTTTTATAAGAAACGGTGTCATGTTCTGGCACTTTTACAAAACGCTCCGCGAGTTCACAAAGTAGTTAATGCTATGTCTGGGTCATAAATAAGTTCTTACAGAGATAGATATTTCATGATGGTAGGTTTTCTTCCTTTTGGCTTTATATCTTGGCTGAGATTTTATGGATGGATGAACCATCATCGAAAAACTTGGCTGATTAAAATGATACGAAAGCAACGATTCACTTATTCATACGTTAAATAGTTTAGTAAACAAGCACTATTATTATTTTTGTTGGAAAATAGAACCTAAGCTATTATGGGTACATACGAGTAAAAATATACAGTCTCTACCTGGATGTGCGTTATATTATCTATGTAGTTCGAAGTTAAAAGCCTTAGGCCTCAGCCTCGAACTTAGCGGGCAGCGGGGCGGCGGCGGCGGCGGCGCGGGAGCGGCAGGATCTTATGCGTAAAATCAAATAGACCGGTTCTCGAAAACAGCGGCGCGGCAGCGGGCAACGAGCGGGCAGCGGCGAGGGAGCGGGCAACGAGCGGGCAGCGCACTCCTTCTTTTGCCCACAATAAATCGAGCGTAAGGAATAAAGAATCGAAATAAAATTATCGCTGTTGTTCAGACATTTCGTTCGCGAATAAAAACAAATATCTCGACAACACAACCCCGAACACAACACTTCGCCGCTAAAGCGCCGCGCGAGCTGCCCGCTGGTTTCGAGAACGGGTCTGCGTTGCCCGCCCCGCTCCCGCGCCGCCGCCGCCGCCGCCCCGCTGCCCGCTAAGTTCGAGGCTGAGGCCTTAAACTCTTCTAGTAGATATTCGCGAAAATATATTTTTTTAACAAAAGTTGGCACCCTAGCTATTTTTAAAGCCTTGAACTTTAAAGGATTAAGCTTGATGTTACTTCAATCTCATAATTTTCAGTTTATTACACATAAATAATACATAAGTCTAGTAGATTTAACCGCCTCTGTGTGTCTAGTGGTAAGACCACCTGCTTCAGACGCAGAGGTCCCGGGTTCGATTCCCAGGGGGGGCAGATTTTTCTGTTCTTTTTGGTTGGTGGTAGGGCTTGTTCTAAGTTCGCCTGGCTAGCTACCACCATCTTACCTAAGTCTGTCGCCATAACAACAATGTTAACAGCATTATTGTGTTCCGGCAGTTAGAGGTAAGATAGCCAGTTCCTCCGTGGTTGAGGATTCCGGGTCAAGCTCGCTTCCACCTTCGGCCTGATCGTTACTTACCATCAGGTGAGATACAGGCCAAGAGCTCGCTCGTTGTGGATAAAAAAAAACAAAAAAAAGATAAGTTAATTTCTGTAACACATTTGTTTGTAATTCCTAAAATAAATAAATAAATTTATTGAATCCATTCTTTTTGTGCTTAAAAAACTTTCAGAATCAGAATCAGAATCATCATTTATTTGCTATAAATGTGGTACAGGAGATGGATACAGTTAATGGTTAGGTCTCACAATTAGTCATTTCTGACATGCAAATATTAAATTAATTAATTATTAAACATTTCAACAAATTCCATTAAAATATTATCAATGTAAGATGTCAATATAAATGTCAATAGTAGATACTCAATGTCAAAAATTCAGAAATTGTCGATGTCAAAGATTCACCAAGCATAATTCAATAACGATTACATACATAATGGACAACACGCATAAGTTGTAATATTAAGTTAAATTATGACTTAATTTAAAGTTTAGATCACACACATTACACTAGTTTTTATTTCACCTCAATCCATCCAGTATTACCGAAGATAGAGCCTCGAGAAGTTTACGGACTTTTTAAAATTTTCAAAAATTTCCAATATTCGCGCGTGACGTCACAACATGATTTTGCAGCCCCCGCACGTTAACCCATTTACCACTTTTTGTCTTTTTCCAACTAAAATAAAATTTTACTTAACTGACATATGTTGTTAGTTGTCATCGTTCAATCACATTTCAAACTAGGCGCTATAAAAGTAACCATTATTATGCCACCTTTTGCCAATTTTGTGCACTATGAAGCCATTTTTACATTTATGCACTTAAATAGATATAATTTTTCTGGAAAAATAACCAAGTTTGTGTCTCTGTGCTCAATAAAGAGTAAATAGTCCAGTTATTTGTTAATTTTAGTTGGAAAGTTTTCCGGAATTTTTGAAAATTAGTGAATAATTATTTCGCTATATTCTTTCCGAATTTTGTGACCTCGTTATTATAGCCGCCTTATTGAAAAAAATCCGCCTTAAAAAAGGTTTTTGGACAACTACTTTTTTTCATTTTATAATTTTTGGGACATAGACAGCTTCGATAAATGTGATAAATTTCATGTAATGTAAGTTAAATAGATTTAGAGTTGTGAAACAGTCAAATTAATGTACCTGCTAAATTGCGAGTTCTTTTTTCTTTGATCATGGCAGGACACGCTGCCGGGTGTCCTAAAATGCTGAAGTATAAAAAAATTGGCGTTGCTGAAGTATAATTTTTTTTTGTCTTGTTTGTTTCTACATTACATAATTGTATCCTACTATTATTATAAATGCGAAAGTTTGGATGTCTGGAAGTTTTAAATAAAGTAAAGTAATGTTTATTTCTCACCAACATAACAGATAATATTATGATAACAAACAATCAGGAAAAACAAAAAGTAAGAATGTTGGTGGGTTGATACCTGAACCAGGCCTGTTCATCTCCGCGAGTTTACATCGAAAACAAAACACGCACGATGGCCCACCTACAGGATACTATTCGACAAGACCTCAAATACGAGCGAACATTGACTCACGCACGCGTATTCTTGTGTATGATGGAAGAAAATAAAGAAAATGGTGTACTAAATACCGTTTATTCCCGATGTCCCCCACTATTTGTCCACCACTGGTAGACATCGAGAAAAAAAGTTGCAATGTCCACCTGTGGGGGACAGCGCTACTGAAATCTTCCCGTTGGGCCCTACTGGTGGACACTGAGAAGAAATGAGTTGCTCTGTCCCTCAGTGGTGGACATCGAAACCAAAAAAGTTCCGTTGTCCCCCTCTATTTGTTTTGTTTTCGTGATTATTAAAAAATAAACATTTTTAAAATATAATTCTCAGTTTTTTTATATTTTACACTATTAATATCAAGGCGAAGGTCAACTCTATTTTTATTAAGCCAGTGCATCATATTTTTTTCCGATGCACACATTCCCACACTTGTAATCCACTATTATGCTTTCTTTTTAAAGTGTATTGATGGCCTGCAAGCAAAAGAACTTTCCCACCTTTCCTATTTATGTAAACTTTTTCAATTTGTCGTGAACTAGATCCTGCAATTTCCGAAATTATTACAGATAATAAGTGCAAAATAGTAACATTACCGACACAATAATTTCTGATAACATGAACATTGTAAGTACTTGGAAAATTCAAAATAACAAAACCGTTCCGATTAATGCACACTTCCTAGGGGCGGCAGTATAAATTAAGGATTGTTTTAAACTATAATAAAAATGCTTTAAAAATGTTTGTATTATAATTATTAGTATAAGATTTACTTAAAATGTTTGTATTCATGAACACAAATATAATAGTGGGGGACAACATAATTTTTTTGGTTTCGATGTCCACCACTGAGGGACAGAGCAACAAATTTCTTCTCAGTGTCCACCAGTAGGGCCCAACGGGAAGATTTCAGTAGCGCTGTCCCCCACTGGTGGACATTGCAACTTTTTTTCTCGATGTCCACCAGTGGTGGACAAATAGTGGGGGACATCGGGAATAAACGCTAAATCGTTCTGTGCAGTATTTAACTGCCTAAATAATAATAAAAACACAGAATGTACTTTTTTAAGTTGCCTCGAAATCTATTTTAATCACCAATTTTCAAAACTCACGGAACACTTTCCAGGTAACCACGTTAATTTGTACCAAACGACTGGACTATAATTAAATTGATATAAAAATTTGGGTACATCTTCTCAAAAACAAAAGAACTGGTGCTAAAAGGGTTAAGTGACGTTTTGACATTTGTAGAGGGCCTTGTAGAAGGGGAGGCTATGGTGCTGAATGTGGATTAACTCGAGTGTCATAGTAACTTATTAGACTGCTAAGCTTGATGATAAAAAGAAAAATATTTTAATCAATGTACAGTCGCGGAATGAAAAGGTTCGTCACCTTAGTGTCGGTTTTCGCTTGCACTAGGTACTGTAAGAATCAAACCTGCCA
>NW_021132240.1:0-586 GCF_004193835.3 Ostrinia furnacalis | reverse complement strand
AGGTAATCAACCAGGTACAAAGTATTTCCTTGTATGTTAGTCTGCCACTCTTTAGTAAGTCCCGAAATCCCCGCTTCGGCTCCCCTACTAACCATTCTAACCATTGTACACAGATAATATCTTACATGCAGCTTTTCATGTTACTACGTCATATTTTCTAAATCCGCGCGGAAAATCGCTCCTAGCGGAAGAGCGCACTTTGAGCTTGAATATTTCAGTCATTTTTAAAGATATCAAAAAAGTAAAAATACAGTATTCATTCTAATTTTTTGTAGTTTTTTTTGGCATCTTCAACAAAAATTGTGCGCCATGTCCATTGCAAATGTCATCTAATAATAATTTATAACATCAATATAATTATTCAAAGACTCTTATCTGGGGGCACGGCAGTGCCCCCACCAAGTCGAGCAAAAAAGCGGCACGGCCGTACCATCCTTTTCTCGAAGCAATTCAGGCCATTTTCGACCGCCTGTAACTTCGTTGTGGATAAAACTAGAAGGCTGAATTTTCATTAGCTATGCAGGAATTGTAAAGACACGGTATATTTAAAATTTCATTCAATTTGAACCAGTAGTTTAAGGATTAT
>NW_021132239.1:0-2476 GCF_004193835.3 Ostrinia furnacalis | reverse complement strand
TTGCTAAAACTCTTACTCCATTATTAATAAAGTTGCAAGCACGTTGAACACTAGTTTGATGAAACGTTTATAAAGAATTGTTGAACTAGTGTTGAACAAGTGTGTAACTTTTTTAATTTACTCTCATTACACTGCATTTATGTTATTTAGTAAAAAAAGTATCCACAATTGTAATAATTATAATAAGTAAATTATAATACTATAATAGTGTTAACAGTTAAAAACTAACTCAAAATACGTAGTTAAAATGCTATAATATAAGATCGTCAGCAGGTGAACTCATACTTATCAACAAATTGCCCTATAAGATTTTCAACTACCTATACCTACTTAACTGGCACTGGCGACTGTGCGAAAACTGAAATAAATTAAAATATTGCCCCATTCATGAATCATTTAACTAACTCTTAACTTTCTGCATAGTACAAGATACTAGGTGGAACATAATCTATACTTATAATAAATCTGTAGAGAGGTCAATTCTGTACATGAAATATATTTTCAAAATAACTATCAGGGGGTGATTAGTGATCGATACTGATGCCAAAAATGCAATCAGTAAAATTTTTGTCTGTCTGTCTGTCTGTATGTTCCTTATAGAAACAAAAACTACTAGACGGATTTTAACGAAACTTGGTACAATTATTCTTCATACTCCTGGGCAGGTTATAGCATACTTAGGAATTCCCACGGGAACGGGAATTAGCGGGAAAATCCTTTTGTGTGAAAAATCTAAACCGCTTAAGTTAGACGCTTGAAATTTGGCATGCAGGTATCTTAGTAAACTTAAAGCAAAGTTACAACAGGATATTGCAAAATTCCCACGGTAACAGGAGTTACCGGAAAAAACATTTGTATGAAAAAATCTAAACCGCTTAAGTTAGACGCTTGAAATTTGGCATACAGGTATCTTAGTAGACTTAAAGCTTAGTTACAACAGGATATTGCAAAATTCCCACGGGAACGGGAGTTAGCGGGAAAAAACATTTGTATGAAAAAATCTAAACCGCGTAAGATAGATGAAGGGGATAAAACGGGATCCACACGTACGAAGTCGCGGGCGGCCGCTAGTACATAATATTATGGAATATGTAAGCCAAAACGCAACCAAATATTATAAATATACTATGCTATGAATGTTATGCCTAATAACCAGGACATTTGTGGAATACAATTTAGATTAATAATACTATTTTTGTGACTAGACATGCAGCCAGATTTTCGTTCCATTGTTAATTTATATATTGCTTTTAAATAACTTAAAAAATCGAATTGCATCTAGGGTAGATTTTTTCTAGTTATTTAAAATTTAGTTTAAAGTTATATCTTGCTGTTATACTCTTCTTAAAATATTTTATATTGTAATAATAACTTACTATCAATTGTGATAATATTAAAATACATAATACCTACCTAATAATTCTAGGCAAATAAATATTTGAAGCGATACAAACGAGTAATAATAATGAACACACGTTCAGCACTTTAACATTAATATGTTTTTATGAGACGGGTAAGTGCAAGCTTAACGCCCGTATTCACAAACATTACTATGAAGTCTCACAGTGCGCGTGGACGCACAGGGTGACACACGAACCAATCACAAAGCTCTATTCAACGCTGTGCGTTCGATTTGCTGCTTCACTTAAGCAAGTATCGTTTGTGAATACGGGCGTAAGTCTCTATGTGGTCTCCTCATCTGTGATGTGTGATGCAAGTGTCGCCCTCTACAAAAATATTTATTACGATTTAAAACACGAGTGGGTTTGACCTAACCTTTAGTTAGATGTACGATTTATAATACATACTCCTTTTAATACTACATGGTCTTTATTTATAAACGAGCATGACTGTATTGTAAGGTGTCAATACTGTCAATCACAATGGTGTGATCACCATTGTAATTTTTGAAGCTTGAGAAACACATTACTGTAGTAATGCCCCAATTAGCAATGCTGTAAAATTTTAATCTGTTGTCCCAATTAGGATTGCCAGGTGTCCGGCTACAGCCGGACATGTTTGGCTTTAAAAAAATCTCTTGTCCGGCCTGTCCGGTTTTATTAGGCTTTTTATGTGGCTGCCGAGACAGTCAATGCGAACCACAGAATAATATCGAGCACACATGGGCATGGGATGTTGGGTTACCGATACGAAGATGAAGATAATAGTTGATAGTCATGAGGTATGATACTAATTTCAAGAGACATGCTTAAAAAAGGTATGTTCGGCTTTTGTTAAATGTCCGGCAAAATTAAGCACTGAGTCCGGCATTTGTATTTTTGGACCTGGCAGCCCTAGTCCCAATACATAGAAAACGGCATTAGCGTTAAAATTATTGGGAACCATTCGTGTTACCCATGCTTATGTCAAAAAACAAAACCGACGCATGGTAGGTACTTACAGATTTTTCAAAAATAAAGAATAAACATAGACCGATGCAGAAGGCAGTTGAAACAAAGGTCCTTGTAAGAATTAT
>NW_021132238.1:0-1026 GCF_004193835.3 Ostrinia furnacalis | reverse complement strand
CGCACGAAAATGTAAAATGGCTCTTAACTAGTTAGTAGAGCACGCGAGCATTAGCTCATCAGAGCATCAACCCTACCCTCTGACCTAAGTTATTGTTATTGGGGTGTGGGTGGGTGGGCGAAGAAGTGTGGGTACCTATAGAGTAGATCTCTATATTTGTGGAGTGTTACCATTTAGGTACATGACAATCAAAGCTAACCAAAGTGTACTTTTGTGTTCCAGTGAGCGGAGCCCGCGAGGCCGACGAGTGCCGCGAGCGCCGACCGCAGCGCGGCCGGATCCGAGGTAAGTTCTTAATTTATTTATCTTTATTATTAACTAGCTTTTACCCGCGGCTTCATCTGCTTGTAATTCAGTTTGTCATAAATTAAATATAGGTACAATTCCTGCTGGCCCACCGGCAATGTGTAAAATAAATACATTTTGACCTGTATTTATTTATTAATGTTATATAAGTTAAGTTGCCGGTGGGTCAGCACTTTAGCAGATTCTATAGAATCCCTAGGAATTTCATACATTACCTAGATGCCCCAGGCATTTTATACATTACCAAGTTATTGTATACAATACCTGAATTAAACACAATACCGGTTACATAATGTATTCTAGCTACCTACTCTTAGTATAATAAAAAATATTATGACTATTTACCTGATAAAACTTTGAAAGCATAATTATAAAACTAAATTAGATCTAAGAGAAATTAAAGAATATTATTATTATAATAAAAAATATTATGGCTATTTACCTGATAAAACTTTCTTAGCATAATAATATAAAACTAAATAAGATATAAGAGAAATTAAATAATATTATTATTTACCCTATTATTGACAAAAAATAAATAAAAATAATTTCCTATACAAATTATTAAAGTTCAGGTCCATTGACAAACGATAACCGCCGCGTGCGCAGCAGCGCGAGGGGGAGGGGCGCGGGGGGGAGCTGTACAGTAGGCACGGCGCTACATTTTTTTGTAAATGCTCGCGCGTGCTTCGCACGCGCTCGCGCGGTTAGGTTCTAACG
>NW_021132236.1:0-4810 GCF_004193835.3 Ostrinia furnacalis | reverse complement strand
TGCAATTGACGCGCCTCTATGCCAGGGTTTTTATGTTCCTGGTCAGGCTACACATAACTATACGTTTTGATTGTCATAGTGGACTAGCACTACCGATCTTTCAGTGTGTTTACTGTGGCAACTAAGCCAGACGCAGACAGTCAACACACTCGAAAACACATACAGACTTGAATATTGCTAATCTTATTACTCCAGTATTCTTGTAGGGTTTAATGCAATCGTCTAGCGCGATGCGAGTTTATTGCCTTCTGATCTTAGTATCCTACAGTATTATTTAGAAGTGATTTTATTAGCTGCAGGCAAGTAAACAAGTTGACAAAATAAATAACATATCATACCACCAATTGGCGCCACTATTTCATCTTCTCGTTAGTGGCTCCAACTGATAAAAGCACAAAAAATCAGTATTGAAAGTTAACAAAAAAATGAAAATAAACCTACGTTAAATTAACATCCTAGTTAGTCCTTACGAGACATCGCTGACTAAACATTCACCTGCCGATTTTAAATTGACTGGATTTGTTCATATTTTTATCTCAAATAGTTACCGAACTTTTAAATCGTTTTACGTCACGTGCCGCTAACATTTGAGACCAAATTTTGCACTTACTTATATTCAAGTTTACTTTCAGGGAAAAATACTCAGGTCCTATCGGCAACAGTGAGTATTAACTGCCCATTGTCGGTCATGTCGTCTCGTTCTATCGTAAATAATCACCATTTGATGAGAGCGAGAGCAAAAACGGAAATGGATAGTTAACACTGTGGCCCATAGTACCTACATAATTATCAAAGAATAAAAACACGGTTTTAAAATATTGTACTTTATAATTACAAATACTTAAAGCTAGATTATTGTGCAATGCACTGAGATGTGGGTCCAAAAGCCCGCACCATTTCATTTATGGACGTTTACGAAATATTTAATAACATGCCCCGGCTGTATAAGGAATGTACTGCATCGAAAAATCGTAGATATACCTACATATCCAGAGAAACAGTGAAGGCAATAGCTAACTATTGCACGATCTAACAGAAAAACAATCATATGGAATTTAAACAATCTTTTATGGCACAACAAGTTCTTTATACTTTCAACAAACAAGGCACATTATATCGATAGCATCGACCATGTGAAATACACTTTTAATATTAGACCAATTGATATAAAATATCGCATCAAAAAAATGGAGAACACACTTTCCTATACTGGAATATTTCGTACCTATTTTGCACATTTTACACAACTTGGACGTAAACATCAACGTCGAAATTGTTTGTGATATTATCTATATTAAAATATTTCGTAACCATTTCGTACTTTATACACAAATGTGTGTCCAGTTGTCCTCATTGGGCCACTGCTTTCACTTGCGTCTTCGGACGAGTCGTGGCGGGATCATCTCCTGGAGTTGACGGTGCGCTGGACGGAGGACATGCCGTCCACGAATTTGGTCCGGAATAGCACGTTGGCGTTGTTGAACATTCCATCCTTCAGCGAGACTATAATGAACTGTGGACGAGAGATTGCGTTAATATTTTGTCTAGATAATAATAAGTGTCCTGAACTCTGATTAGCTAGACCAAGACAGATTGGGGTGCATTTATTCTGCGTATGTCACAGGCTCAAGGACGCGTCCACCTCATCAGGGATGTACAATGGAGCGTGCAGATCTAGAGAACTAGTAAGATAGTAGAAGAAGAATCCAGGATGTACAGCGGAAGAGGCTTGAACAGCAGCATGGCAGCACCAGCGACTAAATCCCGGTCTGTGAGCACGTAGAATTTTGTCCAATGACCCCAAGCTACCCATCCTTGTCGCTCGCAGGTAATTACAAAATTCTACGTGCTCGCAGACCAGACTATAGAGAGATAACTATGTGAGTTGATGTATACCTGTGAGTGCGTAAAGCGCTGCTTCAACATATGCCCGATATTCTGCGTATGCGATAAGTCTAACGCCGCATCCACTTCATCCAGGATGTACAGCGGGGCCGGCTTGAACAGCAGCAAGGCAGCAGTAATGACAGCACGTAGGAACAACTAGATAGACTGCAAGATCATGGCATATTATATACCTGTGAGTGCGTAAAGTGCTGCTTCAGCATATGGCCGATGTTCTGCGTGTGCGACAAGTCTAGCTCAGCATCCACCTCGTCCAGGATATACAGAGGAGCAGGCTTGAACAACATCATAGTAGTACCAACGACATCGCGTAGTAACAACTAGAGAGAATGCAAGATCATGGCATATTATATACCTGTGAGTGCGTAAAGTGCTGCTTCAGCATATGGCCGATGTTCTGCGTGTGCGACAAGTCTAGCTCAGCATCCACCTCGTCCAGGATATACAGAGGAGCAGGCTTGAACAGCAGCACGGCAATAACTAGAGATAGCAAGTCTGTAGCATGCTCTATAATAGATTATACACACCTGTGAGTGCGTAAAGTGCTGCTTCAACATATGCCCGATATTCTGCGTGTGCGACAAGTCCAACGCAGCATCCACTTCGTCCAGGATGTACAGAGGAGCAGGCTTGAACAGCAGCATGGCCAGTACCAGCGACACTAGAGATAACTAGTCTATAGCACGGTTGACGTATACCTGTGAATGCGTGAAGTGCTGCTTCAGCATATGGCCGATATTCTGCGTGTGCGACAGGTCTAACGCAGCATCCACCTCATCCAGGATGTACAGAGGAGCCGGCTTGAACAGCAGCCTGGCCAATACCGACACTAGAGATAACTAGTCTATAGCACGGTTGACGTATACCTGTGAGTGCGTAAAGTGCTGCTTCAACAGATGGCCAATGTTCTGCGTGATCTGACAGGTCTGGCGCCGCGACTACTTCATCAAGAATATACAGCAGCGCGAATATCAACAGTAGCGTGGCGAGAACTAGGAAGACAGCAAATATACAGCATGCTTTATAGTAGACAGTAAGTACACACCTGTGAGTGCGTGAAGTGCTGCTTCAACATATGGCCGATGTTCTGCGTGTGCGACAGGTCTAAGGCCGCGTCCACCTCGTCCAGGATATACAGAGGAGCAGGCTTGAACAGCAGCATGGCCAGCACCAGCGACAGCGCCACCAGCGAGCGCTGGCCGCCACTGAGCTCGCCCAGCGACTCCTTCCACGTGTTGTTGAAGCCCACCTTCACCTGCACGACACGGTTAAAAGGTCAAATTTCTTCCACTATCTAATTTATTAGAACCCCACCCCGAGCTTGTTGTTTTAAGACTTTAATCACCCAGGTTCGGGCGCTTTGGATAGTAGATACTGTTTATCAACTGTGCCAAGTGATCGGTCATGGTTACATGCTTCCATATTTTGAGATTTACCAGTACGAGTTAGATTGCTGGAAGTATATGAGCCAGTAAGTATTTCCAATTACACGGCATAGATAAGAACATTAGCATGCATGAAGTAGAAAAACAACCTTTTTGCATTGCGCGCGGTTTCCTGCCCTACGCTGTCTCCCGATATAGCTGTTACTAATAGTCCCTTGAACTCCTCGTAGGAAGTAAAATATTACGCTTGTGTTACGAGTAAGTTCACCACAATACTTTCTTTCTCGAATGCCGATTCGGCCAGTCCGACACTGACACCGTTGGTCACTGACAGTAAATTAGCTTCTGTGCTCAACTTACCTCCAACCCGTCTAGCACAGTAAGCCCATCAGGCGGCTTGAGTCTTGCTTGTGCACCAGGCAGCAATGTGCTGAAGATGGAGCCGAAGTCCTTGTTGACCTGCTCGCATGCCGTGACCAGCGTCTTTCGTCAATAACAACGTTAGCATGCGTGCAGTGGAAACAATCACATTTAGATTACCTCCAGCCCGTCCAACACAGTAAGCCCATCAGGCGGCTTGAGTCTCGCCTGTGCGCCGGGCAGTAATGTGCTGAAGATGGAGCCGAAGTCCTTGTTGACCTGCTCGCACGCGTTGACCAGTGTCTTCTTCCCGTCAATAACAACGTTAGCATGCGAGCAATGGAAACAATCACATTTAGATTACCTCCAGCCCGTCCAACACAGTAAGCCCATCAGGCGGCTTGAGTCTCGCCTGTGCGCCGGGCAGTAATGTGCTGAAGATGGAGCCGAAGTCCTTGTTGACCTGCTCGCACGCAATGTGCTGAAGATGGAGCCGAAGTCCTTGTTGACCTGCTCGCACGCCGTCACCAGCATCTTTCGTCAATAACAACGTTAGCATGCGAGCAAAGGAAAAACAACCACATTTAGATTACCTCCAGCCCGTCCAGCACCGTAAGCCCATCAGGCGGCTTGAGTCTTGCTTGTGCACCAGGCAGCAATGTGCTGAAGATGGAGCCGAAGTCCTTGTTGACCTGCTCGCACGCCGTCACCAGCGTCTTCTTCGTATCGTCAATAACAACGTTAGCATGCGTGCAGTGGAAACAATCACATTTAGATTACCTCCAGCCCGTCCAGCACCGTAAGCCCATCAGGCGGCTTGAGTCTTGCCTGCGCGCCGGGCAGCAATGTACTAAAGATGGAGCCGAAGTCCTTGTTGACCTGCTCGCACGCCGTGACCAGCGTTTTCTTCTTCTTCTCATCTAGTTCTGCCATCACTTGCACGAGCTTCGCGCGGTCCGCTTCCACGATCTTCTTCTTACGCATCACGTCTTGGTACTGAAATACAATTCAATATTAATACGCTATCAGGGAATATTAATTAATTAACATCAGAACCATCCTTCTACTTGTATTACAGGGTGATTTGTTAGATAGAAGCAAGCTTAATTTTTCTGCTGTGGGGCCGTCCATAAATTACGTCATCGATTTTTTCAGATTTT
>NW_021132235.1:0-667 GCF_004193835.3 Ostrinia furnacalis | reverse complement strand
CATAATTACAACACTCACTCTTTTGTACCTCTACTAATTGTATTTTGCATAAAGCTATGTAATTTTGTTTACCGTTTGGAAAGATGCGAGACATTCTCAACACAAGTATCTCCGATTACTTACTGGGAAGCCTCCGCTATTAATATTGTATAAAACTTTTTGTCAATAAAGAATTTTTAATTTTAATTTTTTAATACAATTCATGTTTTTATTCATCAATGACTGGTTGGAATATTATAAATATCAAAGCCAATTTTTTCCGAGTAAAAGTGATGATACTTTATACGCATTTCAAATTCATTATTCGCACATTGAATCTACCTAGATCATTTTAAGGGCACTATAAGACTTTCCAAATATACCTAGTCTTACCAACACTATTTAGCACTTACAATAACCCCGGTGATAAAACGTAAGTACTTAAATGTATTAAAATTGTATAAATAACCAAATGTAGAGCAACACAAAGCTCGTTTTCGTGAGCACAGTGATTTTACAAAATGGCCACCTCGTTTTAAACCGCTGCCATAAATGAGTTGTACTAATGTTAACATTATAAATTAACGTGCGGGTAAGACGTTTGACTGTGCATGAAGTTTGACTGTACAAGACGGTTACCATAAAACACAACTTCAAAATACGTAATGAGATACTTATTTTTAATACT
>NW_021132234.1:0-726 GCF_004193835.3 Ostrinia furnacalis | reverse complement strand
TTGCGCATGCATAAAAAACAGTCCGCCCGCTCGACAGAGAACAAAAGAATTCTCGAACAACTTGTTTCGCGCGGGTTTGCTTGTAGATTTATTATTTTATTTATTTAATTAGTGTAAAACAATATGAATTATTTAATTAAGTTATTTAGTTAGGTAGTTTACGTAGATTTAGATATTTTATTATTTAAGTATATTTTATTTAGGTAGATAATAGTAATTAAATTAGAATTTAGATCTAAGATAAAGATCAGCGGTAACGCTAACCGTTACAAGAGGATACCAAGCTTTTTGGCAGCAGTTTTCGCTATGGATTCGATGTACTCGCCAAAGTTCAGCTTGCTGGACATTTCAATGCCCAAGAGTTGCAGTCGCTCGGTGATTTTGACAGGCACACCTCGGAATGTTGGAGCCATAAGAAATGGACTTCGTTTGGCGGAGAACAGACACGCCTGTGTTTTTGACGCGTTAAATTGGACCAGGTTGGCATCGCCCCAATCAGAGACATCCTGAAGGGCCAAATTTAAGCGTTCAATTAGGGACTCACGACAAGACTCGACCTCACGCCTGTCGGCTTTTGCGTTGGATATACAACGTGTCCCAAAATTCAAGGATAAGCCGGCGCCGCAGGGTGGACCTAGACATGACTGCTTTAGGAAAAATAAGAAAAAAAATCTATCTCAATTATTTTTTAAGTTACTCAATAAATTATGAAATTCGTCTAAAATT
>NW_021132233.1:0-847 GCF_004193835.3 Ostrinia furnacalis | reverse complement strand
TTGGCAAGTTCGTTTGATCATTCAATAATCGAGTGAGATCACTTATCGTTCCATATGTATAACCACCCTGTATAATCCGGTTGTATCTCCAGGTCGTCTAGATACATTCCATAGCAGCTGTAATAGACATTTAGGTACATCATTTACCAATTTTGGTGATAAATAAGCATTTTGTATTAGTTTTTATTATAATGGGAATAATTGAAATAAAATAACGTATTTCTGTGAAAGCCGAAGATCGAGAGTCTTTTATTTTATAATCCACATAGACAATACACTCTATAGAGTCTATAGTTTATTTGGTGTTCAAACTACTTTCTAACACCCCAACTACAGCAAATAAACGATAATTACAAAAACAATAACAGTTTTTAATTTATTTTATCTAACAGTCCATTTGACTAATTCCTAAACTTTCAATACATTTATAATGCTTTATGGGACATAACGCTTTAGTCAGAACATCAGCTGGCATTGCATTAGTTAGTATACCCATACCGTTCTGGTGGCCTTCTCACTCGTTTGGGTATTACTGTAATTGCTGGATCTGGTAACATTGTTTCCTTCACCTCTTCAGATGTTTGAGATTGATGCAAAGTTGAATCCAAATCAGTCGTCAAAGCATTAGACTCTGAAGGTCCTTTTGTGTCATCATTATGCAACTCATTTTCAGTGAAATCTACAGGGCTCATAATGACATCCAACTTTTCTTCATCCATGTTATTGCTACTGCTTGGAACCTCTGATTGGACAATATCCCCAACTGAAACTGTTACATTAGAACCTGATGTACAGTTTCCTTTTGCATTCTCATGTACAATAACATCTCTAGTAATTGTAATATATC
>NW_021132232.1:0-1189 GCF_004193835.3 Ostrinia furnacalis | reverse complement strand
TATATATTTTTTTAACAATATGCGAAATTATTTGTGTGAGTACCTAAAACAAAACAAAAAAGACATCACAGATTTTTTACAGCATCAAAAGCTTGTTTATGAAAAATATTTTAGTTTTTATGATGCGGGATGGAAAAATTAAAATTTATTCTGATTTTGTGACGTTTCCGCACATAGGTACATATGGATAGGTTAAATAAATAGAATGAAATGTATGAAAACGAGCGTGCCATTTTTTAAACGTTATCTACAGGGTGGAAACGATAAGTGATCTCATTCGATTATTTCTAAACTATACAAGATATCGAAAAACTGGTTACTGATCCTGAAAGTGCTTCACGACCTCTATCCAACGGTACCAATAATAGGTTACAGAATTAACTGGATCTATCCGAAAATTAAATGTTTTTAGCCTCCATACTAAATGTATGCCAGTCAAACAAAATTAGAAGTTTTTTTTTTTTACTAAACAATAAACACTTAAAATGAACTCGTAAATTGCATTCTTATTTAAAATTATTCATGGAAAACATTGGTTTTAGGCTTTACTTGCTTGTGGTATTATCAAGACATGAGTGCCATGAATGTGGCTCTACTAAATGTATGGAAGCTGGAAACGTTGATTTTTAGGATGGATCCAGTTAATTTTGTAACCTATTATTGGTATCGTTGGATAGAGCTCGTGAAGCACTTTCAGGATCAGTAACCAGTTTTTGAATATCTTGTATACTTTTTAGTATTATGTGGTTTTACTAAATGTATGGAAGCTGGAAACATAAAATTTTTTGATAGATCCAGTTTATTACGTAACCTATTATTGGTACCGTTTGAAAGAACTTGTGGAGCACTTTCAGAATCCGTAATCAGTTTTTCGATATCTTGTATAGTTTAGAAAAAATCGAGTGAGATCACTTAACGTTTCCACCCTGTATAATATCTGTGTCCATCAAAGAGCTCGTAACTAAACATCGTAAGCGCCATTCACATTATTATCTAAAAGTTAATAATAAATATTTAGTTTTTGTAAATCTAAACAAGTCAGGAACAAGTTTAAACACTCATTATGTTTAAATAATTTAAATTGAAATGTTTCTCAGGAAGTGAATTATTGTTAATTCTTATGAGAAATAAAGTTCTTAAACCGTAAACCGTCAGGAAATCAAAGAGGTAAATACTGATATCATTGTGA
>NW_021132231.1:0-1751 GCF_004193835.3 Ostrinia furnacalis | reverse complement strand
ATTGATATTTACCTCAAAGATGAATGTATTTTTTTTTTATCCACAACGAGCGTGTATCTCCCCTGATGGTAAGTGGCGATCAGGCCGAAGGTGGAAGCGAGCTTCACCCGGAATCCTCAACCACGGAGGAACTGGCTATCTCACCTCTAACTGCCGGAATACAACGATGCTGTTGACATTGTTGTTATGGCGACAGACTTAGGTAAGATGGTGGTAGCTAGCCAGGCGGACTTAGAAGAAGCCCTACCACCAACCAAACCGAACAGAAATTTCATTTTATTAATAGGAAATTGTCGTTTTTTTTAATATCCGGTATCCGGCCGGATAGTGAGTTACTATCCGGTATCCGGCCGGATAGTAAATTAGGGCCGGATATCCGGCCTACCGGATAGTTGCCAGATATCCGTTTCATCTCTAATCCATTCCATTCCATTGAATTTCATTTTTAAATTTCGAAAACCTAAGCTAGCCTAACCTAACCTAACTATCGAAATTTGTTGTATCCTACACGATGGCATCAAAAAAGTTGTCAGTTTCAGTTCAGTTCCTTTCCAGTCAATACCATTCACTTTTATTCAATTCCATTCCATTGAAGTCAATTCCATTCAATTCTCTTCGAGAAAATTTGAATCAATTTCATTAAATTCCACTAATTTCATTCAATTACATTCCATTCCATATAATTTTCGGAATTCGAAAACCTAACCTAACATATCGAAACCTTAACGGGCAAACCTAACTTACGGTGGAAATTTTTATTCCTTACCAGTCAATTTCCATTCAATTTTATGTAATTCCATCCAATTTATATATAATTCCATCCAATTTCATTCGATTCCATTATTTCCAGTCAATTTTATTTAATTCCATTCTATTTTATTCAATTCCATTCATTTCCATACAGCATCAGTCAATGCCATTCAATTAAATTAATTCCATTCATTTTTATTCAATTTCTATTCTATTAAATTATATTCTATTCCATTAATTCCATTCAATTACTAAATTTCTTTCCATTCTATTGCATTTCATTTTCAAATTTCGAAAATCCTAACTATTGAAAACCTAACTGGTAAACCTAATTATGGTCAACATTTTGTTCCTTTACAGGCACGTTTATCTTCACTCGTCTCTAAACGGAAGGGGGTTGGTCCCATGGAGGTGGGCTACATGACATTTTCGCTTTGCTTCGACATCATCTAGATGGTTGGCAGTATAGACCTGCGAAATTTCGAACTTTTTGAAAAATAATTAAAAAATCGCTTCTAGAAGGCCATTGGTTTATCTTACGGGAATAATTTTTTTTCTCTCAGTTCGACCGTTGTTAGGTTTTCGAAAGATAGATTAGGTTAGGTTTTCAAGTTAGGTTTTCGAATATTGAAAATGAAATTGAATGGAATTATATGGAATTGAATAGAATTGAATGGAATTGAATTGAATTGAATGGAATTGGATGTAATTGAATGGAATTGAATGAAATTAAATGGAATTGCATGTAATTAAATGGAATTGGATGGAATTGGATGAAATTGGATGGAATTGGATGGAATTGGATGGAATTGGATGGAATTGGATGGAATTGGATGGAATTGGATGGAATTGGATGGAATTGGATGGAATTGGATGGAATTGGATGGAATTGGATGGAATTGGATGGAATTGGATGGAATTGGATGGAATTGGATGGAATTGGATGGAATTGGATGGAATTGGATGGAATTGGATGGAATTGGATGGAATTGGATGGAATT
>NW_021132230.1:0-551 GCF_004193835.3 Ostrinia furnacalis | reverse complement strand
AGGCTCATTATCAGTAACCATTCATCATCAGGTGATCCGTCTGCTCGTTTGCCTCTTGTCACATAAAAAACCAAATGGTTTTAAAATACTTCAATTTTATAAAGTGCTGTTTTGTACCAAATTAAAGATTTTGATTAAAATCATTCTTTTATTGTTGCTTACAATAAAAGAATGATTTTAATCAAAATCCAGAATTCTTACGAATATAACCAAATATTAATTTTATAGCACATGAACTCAATTCCGATATTAATATCGGAATTCCGATATTGAGATCTAATATCGGAATCCAATATCGGAATTGAAAACCTTCCGATATTACATGCCCTAGTCTGAATCTAAAATTGCGTATTTTTCAAACATCAAAAGTAAGTAATTTTATTTTCTTTGTTAGTTTAAGTTTATGTGAAATTTTTGTGTGAAAAACCGTATTTGTGAAAGAGCGATCCTAATCACTTATATAGGTAATAAAATAAAAAAATACTAATTTATGAAAAGGCGAACCCGATCATAAAGTGAAAAAATTAAATTGAATAAAAAATAAATAAATT
>NW_021132229.1:0-2120 GCF_004193835.3 Ostrinia furnacalis | reverse complement strand
GTCAATTCCATTTTCTCAACGACTAAACAAGTTTGACAAGACCTTGTGATAAGACCGAGAATCTTTTTTAAAATAAATAAATGGTATACGATTTTTAAAACCCTGGAGTTTGCAATTAAAAAGATTTTAATATGACAGGAACAGTGGAAATATTCCATTCCCGATACTTTTAGTGCAGCCCTCGTAACTTCTCCCGTTTTCCCAAAATTTCCCTTCACTATTCTGATCCTAAGTATACTATAACCTGCTCAGGAGTATAAAGAATAATTGTACCAAGTTTCGTTAAAATCCGTCGAGTAGTTTTTGAATCTACAGTGTGAGTCACGTTAAAGTGTACATATGAAAATAAATAAAACTAGACCTATTTTTATCGACAAAAAAGAGGTAATTTTTATTTTTTTTTATTTTATATAGAATTTTTTTCTTCCAATTACTTATTGTAAAGAAAACGTAATAACTTTTCAACTAAGAGATATATCCTGATCAAATAGAAACAGTAATAATGCTAAATAACAGACGATACTACTAAAATACATAAAATACACAAAAAAGGCCAACAAATAATAAAAAATGATACTTTTTGAAAAAAAAAACTGTTTTTAAATCCGAGTTTTTTTTGGTTATTTGATAAATTTCTCCAAAAAATGCCCCTATAACCGGCGGTTTTTATTACTTTGTATTATTCTCTATCGTATTACCTTTGTAAAACCAAAAATCGTGTTTCTATCCCTTTTTTTTTACGGGGAAAAAATGCGTTGAATCGCATACCTACCCTGCGAGGACAGGGTAGGTTATGTGGGGCTCACCGCGTCAGAAGGACGAGGCATACCCACTAAAAAGACCCCGGTGCTCCGTCACTCGCCATAAGTGGGAGGAGACTGTGGGTTTCCGGACAAAGCCTTCTCTACCACAGCAGCCTTCTCTACCACAGCATGTTTCTATCCCTATCACAACGTTTGCAATGCTCGTTTGAACAAAGGCCTGCCACAACACTATTCTCCGCTACAGATAGAGACAATTTTAATTTTCGTAACAGGCGTAGTCACACGTTACATATACCTACCTACCGTAGCACTTTGACACAACGTGTGACTGCGGTTTTCCAAACATTAAAATTACTATGCAACTACATTAGCAACTTTGTTCAGTTCAGTATTCTGAAAATCTTGTTTTATACTTTTTCAGCGTCGTTTTTTGTCGTAGTTGGGTTTTAGTTTTTTTGGCACCAGTATCGATCACTAATCACCCCCTGATAGTTACTTTGAAAATATATTTCGTGTACAGAATTGACCTCTCTACAGATTTATTATAAGTACCTATAGATTGGGGAGGCCTTTGTCCAGCAGTGGACGTCATTTGGCTGAAAACGACGACCTAGATTACAATACAAGTAAGGTAGGTTATCATAAAATCGATGCCAAATAAGTAAACTTGTCGGCCGTTTGGTGTAGTGGTTCGAATCGGACTACTATTCCGGAGGTTGCGGGTTCGATTCCCGCACAGTACAAACATTTGTGTGCATGAACATATTTGTTTGTATTGGACTGGGTGTTTTCTATGTATAATATGTATGTATTTACAAAAAAAAAAGTATTTAAGTATGTTTATATCCGTTGTCTAGTACCCATAGTACAAGCTTTGCTTAGTTTGGGGCTAGCGGCGTAGTGTAAAATGTCCAAGGATATTTATTATTTTATTTAAAATAGATTTGGTGTAGGTATTAGCCTTTTAAAACCGGATTGTACATGTATTACCTGTGGTATTACTTGGTAATCCATCTGGCCAATCTCAATTGAAAAGAGAGGATTTGTTTTTGCTTAATTCAGGAGCTGAAAACACAATCAATATAACATTTGTACACAATTTGTTTTGCTAAAATAAATATTTGTTTTTATGATTGTGGCAGAGTTGTTTTATTTGCACAGTTTGATACCGTTGTACTTGTGTTCTTGCTCGTACCGTTATAATCCTTTGATTACTTGATACAAATTAATGACGTAGCTCTTTTAAGAATATTTTGGTGAAACTAATCGTAGCCAAACGAGGAAAGGGAAATTAATTCCTTGAATTTTTAAAAGCAACATTTGTGATAATAAATCCCAATCACAAGTATTTAGAAT
>NW_021132228.1:0-1369 GCF_004193835.3 Ostrinia furnacalis | reverse complement strand
AATTGTAGGCTTAATAAAGCTGCGTATTTCAATAATACTTATGTATGATTATCTTAATAAAGATTGTTCAACGGCCAAGTCACACAACATTAAATATAATAATAAAGAAATCGCAGTAAGGAACCATAGACTTGGCACGACTTTGTCTAGATTTCATTACTTTTTAGAGATAAACAGGCAGCTCCATCAAGACTTGGCTAATTTTTTACAGAATGTTTTTGGTGGGATTTCAGTTCTTTTTGTAGAAAGTGGCATAATTATTTAACGTCGGCCTCTTTTCTTTTAATATCATCGACATTTTTTTTACGATATTAAACACAAATAAACTCAACGACCTTTAAAATGGACAACGAATCAGAAATTGTTTTAATAACAAGTGCCACGCCATCTAGCGGTGAGCGGTACAGGCGCACACCACGGTGCCGGTGTGGCGCTAGTAGTATTGATTATGAATGTGGTGTTACTCCAGATCTTCGATTTTCCTAGTTTTTATAGTTTTCCCTTTATGTAGTCATTAAACCCTAACTCTTTACCAAATTTCCGCTCTCTGAGTTAATGGGAAGTACTAGTTCTATTTTGATGATCATCAGTGAGTGAGTGAGTGTCGTAAATGCGAAACTTTGCTTTCGCTTAACTTCGGAACTAAATGACCTACAGACTTGAAATTTCGGATTTTAAGTATGTGATTATAGCTTACTAGATGACAAAAATTTCTGCGTTCTGGTCTTATCCAGAGGTTCTCAAATAGAGGCCTGAAAATGCGGCGAAATGGTTCCAGTAAAGGATGGTACGGCAGTGTTTGCTTCGCGCTCGACTTGGCGGGGGCACTGCCGTGCCCCCAGATGAACCGCAGAATAAATAGTCCTGTATACGAGTTTTTTATGACGTATTAATAATGGTTTTGAATGGTCGACCTGATATCTTATTTTGCATCAAAATATTGTATGTAAACGGAGCTACAAACGTATTTTTGTAGCATCTTAATTCAGTTTGAATAAAAAATCGTATAGTACAATTAAGGTTATCGTATTTTCCCCCCAGTTGGCGCCACTGGTAAATGATAGAATCATACCTATTGACGCCAGTGGCGCCAACTGGTAAATAATGTCGAATACAATTGGAATTTCTATATTACAAAAAACACATCTCTATCTCTAAATATTATTTATAGTTCCGTTTATAATTTATAGTTTGCGATGCGATATAAAAAAAATATTAATGTAGATAATTGTGTGCTGTGCGAATCTAGGCTATATTTCATTTTACTCAATAAAAACGCGAATGTTTTTCTACATGCTATAATGTCTGTTCAGTTTCATCGAGCTGTCCTGTAACCGGTTTTATTTGATTTACAACAATAAAAAATGTA
>NW_021132227.1:0-1833 GCF_004193835.3 Ostrinia furnacalis | reverse complement strand
GTTGAATAGCGTCTGTATTAGGGCATGTAATATCGGAAGGTTTTCAATTCCGATATTGATTTTCGATATTAGAACTCAATATCGGAATTCCGATATTAATATCGGAATTGAGTTTGTGTTATAAATTGAATACATATTTGATTATTTTCGTAACATTTCTTAATTGTATACATTAAACTAATGATTTTAATCAATATCTTTAAGTTGGTACAAAACAGCACTTCTTAAAATTATAAAATTGAAGTATTTAAAACCATTTTTGTATGTTATGGGTATCCAATTCCATTGCATTTGGTTACTGATAATAGGCCAATATGGACTAGCAAAGAATTTAAGTGTTTTTGTAAAACAGGTATCAAACAAACTTTTACTATTCATCAACCAATACTGGCGGAACGATTTGTAGAGTCATTCAAGTCAAATGTTACAAAAATTTTAGGTGGTGGTAAAAAAACTTGAATATCCTTGTAATTTGTTCCTTTTTGATTATCGATGTACAACTCACAAAACCACGGGCCATCATCATTTCAGCCATAGGACGCGTTCGGGAAACTACACAACATCTTTTTGTCCAAAATACCTCAGTGCTTAAAGATGAAAGTCTTCAATCAGTGTGTGTAACCAGTGATGATATACGGCTCGGAAACATGGGCTCTCAAAGTTTCACAGCGTGCTATGAAGAAGGCTGTGCTTGGTGTTTCTTTAGGAGATCTAATCAGAAATGAGAAGCTCCGTTAACGAACTAAAGTCACTGACATAGTCTGACGGACTAGCAAGCTGAGTGGCAATGGGCAGGGCACATAGTAGGTACGCAGAACTAACGAGCCATAGTCTAATTAATGTTTGGAAGGGAGTTGAGATGTTGTTTTTCATTGCTAAGACCAAGTACGGCAAGTGTTAAATTTTTTTAGAACAAGTAAAATTAACCATAAATATTTGCAGTGGGACAAAAAGTGATGGTGAGAGACAAGAGAAAATCATTGGTCTTTGCCAATCATGTACTTTGGGCTTTGTGGCAGGTTGTGGCGCGTTTAAACGCTTTGTTTAAAATCTCAATTAAAACCTTTATCTGATTCCGATATTACGATATTGGGTCGCTCAATATCGGAATTGTAATATCGGATCTCGTACTCCGAGATTCCGATATTACGAGATTCCGAGATTCCGATATTCATGCCCTAGTCTGTATGGTCACACAACGCTTCGTCATGTTTTTCCGAAAGTTCAATTACTGACGACTGAATGAAAGAAATTGGTGCGTAACTATTCATCTGATATTAAACGTTTAGTAATAAAGGGGTAGGTCAGGTAAATGGAAAATCCACCGGTCGGCCGGCGGTCGCTCGATGACACTTAGACAAATAGTTTTATAAAACGTCAACTAAGTTGGTTAGGTATTTGTATTGTAGATACTTATACAAATGAACGTATAAAATGAGTTTATTTTTAAAAGTATAGGTACAAGGTGGAAACGATAAGTGATTTCACTTGATTTTTAATTATACAAGATATCGAGAAACTGTTTACTGTTCCTGTAAGTGCTTCATGAGCTCTTTAAAACAATAACAATAAATAGGTCAAAGAATAAAGTGGATTTATGCGAAAATTCAATGTTTCCGAATTTCATACTAAATGTATGCCGTGCCGCCAGCCATACCTACCATATTAGAAGTGTTAATTTTTTTAATTTAAATTTTTAATTGAGTAATACAGTGTGAGTCACGTTAAAGTGTACATATGAAAATAGATGAAACTATACCTATTTTTATCGACAAAAAAGTGGTCAAAAATTTTTTGAGATTTTTTTTTAATTTTTTATAGAATTTTTTTTTT
>NW_021132226.1:0-569 GCF_004193835.3 Ostrinia furnacalis | reverse complement strand
ACATGACTGTATTTATTGTATTGTTACTTGTTACTATCATGGTAATGAAAACCAACTATGAGTATAATAAGTATTTTGAGTTGTAAAAATATGTAAAATCTAAGACCAAATGTAGCAATAACAATTAACATAACTTTAAGAACAAAAACTTTTGCACGTCGCATGCGACAGAATATGCTGGAATTAACTAAATTAACACCAATCTAACCATGTTCTTGCAAATAAATGATTTTATTATTATTATTATTATTATTAGTAAAGTTCAAAATTATTCAGATCAAAGTTGTTTGACGATTTATCTTGTCAAGAAGATTATTATGATTGATAAACTAAAACCTTCTTGTTGGTTCAACCTGCCATTATTATGTCTATTAAATAAAAAAAACTATTGTCAATTGGTCAATGTCATCATTGCATTGCACTGATGGGATAGAAAAATAAACAAGCAAAACCTTATTCGTCAGCAAACGTCATATTTATTTAAATGTTAGCAGCACTGTTTCTTGCACTGTTATGTTGGCAGGTTTGACTCTTTGGTGCAAGCGAAAACGGACACTAAGGCACTAAGG
>NW_021132225.1:0-539 GCF_004193835.3 Ostrinia furnacalis | reverse complement strand
GACATACCTACGAGTTAAGGCTATTAACGTTCGCTCGGGGCTCGGGTTGGCTTTTTTCTTTGTTTATTTCATGAATAAACGCACTAGTCTACCAAAAGGTGAATTACTTTAATATGTTAGTGTTATAATTTATAATTATATTCTTTAATTTATTACGGTCACATAAATTGATGCTAATTAATCACTCAGATTCTGAGGACTGAGGATACATCGAATTTATTTTCAAATTATCTTTTCACGTATTAAGTTACTACAATTTTACTGATCAGCTATTAGACCTTGAAATTTTGAGTTTGTCTAAATTTAAGTTCTAAAGTGCTTTTTGTCTTAAAAATGTGAGTTCGTAATGTAATCTTGTGTTAACACCAGTTTTTATTAATATGTGGCAAATATTGTACACAAAAGCAAAGAAAAAAGACCACGGAGTTTGTGATAACAAACCAAGCATACTCTGGGATAAAAATTGTACAAAATAATAAATATTGGGTCTCCAATACCGTCGTAAACCTTGTGTACAGTATTACAAAGAGTCTAGACTC
>NW_021132223.1:0-1065 GCF_004193835.3 Ostrinia furnacalis | reverse complement strand
AAATATTCAGAATTTGGAGTAGCCAGCTGTGAGGTACAGAGTCATAAGCTTTTTTGTAATCAATGTACATGGAATAAAGATCAGTTTTGTGTTTTTTAACTTGTTTGAGTATTACTGAGTCTATTGTAAGTTGCTCCTTGCATCCTTGACTGTACTTTTTGCAGCCTTTCTGTTGCTCTGTCATTATTTCGCTAAGTTCTGTGTGTTTGTATATAATATGTGCAATACAGGACGTGATTATTTTGTACACTGTTTGTAAGCAAGTGATTGGTCTATATTTACTCGGATTTAATACATCATTTTTATCTTTTGGTATCATGTAAGTTATTCCAGTTGTTATACAGTGTGTCCGGGCATGTAGTGATCAAACTTTAAGGGCGTAATCTATGGACAATTTTATCGGTGAAAATACTTTAAATTTGGGGCTTGACCCATTTCTCGCATATTTACAAGGATTTAAGTTTTTAATTTTAAGTTTTCACCTCTTCCTTCAAAAACAAGTGATAGCTAGGTTTGTAATAAACTGATTGATAAAGTTGTGTAGGTATTTTTGTATATGAGTAAATTTTTTATACCAGTAATTGTGGATCTGATCAGAGCCAGGAGCTTTCCAGTTATGCGATTTATCTATAATGTTCTTAAAGGTGTCAAATGAGACTGATTCAAATTCCATCTCTTCTATATGGGCAAATCTTTGTTGTTCGTGCTTGATCCATTCAGCTTCTTCCTTATGGTTTGTAGACTTCTCCCAGATACCTGCCCAAAAGTCTCTCATTTCTTCGGGAGACGGTGTAGAAGTTATTATTATTGTTTATAACCCAGAATAACATATAGGCTATAATTTACTGTGACAAACTTAGTTTCACGCGGGTGAAACCGCGGGCAAAAGCTAGTAGTTGAATAAATAAATGACAGTTGCAACACATTAAACATCATATACAGGGTGTCCCGTAATGTAACGTCAAGCCGGAACTGGGTGTTGAGGCAAGTTATGCTGGTTATCAGAAAAATATTAAAAAAAATCTATGTGGCATTTTGTCAAAATAATAGGCATTTAAAAAAAAA
>NW_021132222.1:0-1987 GCF_004193835.3 Ostrinia furnacalis | reverse complement strand
ATATAAGCACGTCGTGTATGCGCACGAGGCGGTCCGCGCCGCGCTCGCCTCAGGCTTACTGACCCGTTCATATAAAAACATCTAGTATCAATATCTTTTGTTTTGTCAATAAAACCTCGTGTTTAAGTCGGAAGTTGTTTTATTCAGCTAGTAACAACGCTATATAAGCACGTCGTGTATGCGCACGAGGCGGTCCGCGCCAGCGCTGGCCAGCAGCACGCCTTACTGGCCCGTTCATATAAAAACATCTATTATCAATATCTTTATTTTGTTTTATCAATAAAACCTCGTGTTCGGTCAGTTGTTTTATTTAGCTAGTAACAACGCGATATAAGCACGTCGTGTATGCGCACGAGTCTCGCGCACTCGCGAAAAGGACGCCGCGCTCGCCGCACGCGTTCATATAAAGCTTGTAGTGTCAATATGTTTTGTTTTGTAACAGCAATGAAACCTTGTGTTCGTTCAGAAGTTGTTTTATTTAGCTAGTAACAACGCGATATAAGCACGTCGTGTATGCGCACGAGTCTCGCTTACTCTCGAGAAGGACGCCGTGCTCGCCGCACGCGTTCATATAAATGTAGTGTCAATATCTTTTGTTTTGTGAAAGCAATGAAACCTCGTGTTCGGTCAGAAGTCGTTTAATTCAGCTAGTAACAACGCGATATAAGCACGTCGTGTATGCGCACGAGTCTCGCGCACTCGCAAAAAGTACGCCGCGCTCGCCGCACGCGTTCATATAAATGTAGTGTCAATATCTTTTCTTTTGTTTTATAAATAAAACCTCGTGTTTTAGTCGGAAGTCGTTTAATTCAGCTAGTAACAACGCGATATAAGCACGTCGTGTATACGCACGAGGCGGTCCGCGCCAGCACTTGCCAGCAGCACGCCGCGCTCGCCACACGCGCACTGCACGCGTTCATATAAAGCTTGTAGTGTCAATATCTTTTGTTTTGTGAAAGCAATAAAACCGTGTGTTCGTTCAGAAGTTGTTTTATTTAGCTAGTAACAACGCGATATAAGCACGTCGTGTATACGCATAAGAGCGCACGGTCCTAGCGCCCCCTCTAATTACTAGAGGTCGCAAAGTTAGGTAATGATAGCACGCGGGCGCTACAATCTAGAGAGAGACCAATGTGATATTAAAAAGCAATAAAACCTCGTGTTCGGTCAGAAGTCGTTTAATTCAGCTAGTAACAACGCGATATAAGCACGTCGTGTATGCGCACGAGGCGGTCCGCGCCTGCACTGGCCAGCAGCACGCCGCGCTCGCCCCACGCGCACTGCACGCGCGGGCAGAAGGCCAGCCGCCGCACGGTCAAGTGATGCGCCGCGCTGGAAATAACACATTGTGATAAGCTACAGGCAAAAGCACATAATGTTAGGTAGGTTCCTGCGCAAGGCGTAAAATATCTCAACATAATTATGATATAATATCAATATAACAGCGGGACTAGAGTGACTGACATAGCCCGCAGAATCGCTAAAATCAAGTGGCAGTGGGTGGGGCACATAGCTCGAAGAGCTGATGGCCGCTGGGGCAGGAAAGTTCTTGAGTGGCGACCACGAGCTGGAAGACCTAGCGTGGGCAGGCCTCCCACTAGGTGGACCGACGATCTGGTGAAGGTCGCGGGAGGTACCTGGATGCAAGCGGCGCAGGACCGGTCTTTGTGGAAATCCTTGGGGGAGGCCTTTGTCCAGCAGTGGACGTCTTTCGGCTGAAACGAACGAACGATAACAGCGGGGTTAGGGGGCGTCCATTAATTACGTGAGAAAATTTTTGCCTATTTTTTAACCCCCCCGCCCCCCTTGGTGAGATTTCATGAGATTTTGCCAGACCCCCTCCCCCACCCCCTAATCTCACGTGAGATTTTCCAAAATGGTAATCCATGCTTCGAAAATAATAGATTTTATAAAAAAACCCGACCTGCGTAAAAAAATTAACTTTTAGTACAATTTTTAAGTATTAGTTTACATTTTGTTAATATTT
>NW_021132221.1:0-1104 GCF_004193835.3 Ostrinia furnacalis | reverse complement strand
AGATAAAGGTGTACAATACAATGAGATTGGAGGTTAATAGAGATAGCATCAAGCTGGGTTTAAAAGCGATATAATGTCTAAAAGCCTAACAACATAGTGAAAGCAAAATATCTGGCTATAAAATCAACTCACTGCTAGCTACGTAACTTGGTATTACCTATAGCCTTCAGCTTCAAGCAGAGCAAGTGCTCCTCCTTCGAGAACTTGGCAGCAACCAGCTTATGCCCATACGCGCTGCAGATGGCGTGCCCCCTCTGCACGTGCCACTGGTCCACCACCCCTTCCACCAGCCCCAGGAGACAGACGCAGGCCAGTACAGCCGTGCTCATCTCAAATGGGCAACCCTACATCACTTGGAAAATTTCTAGTGGTCGAAGTCTAGTCATAATTTGTCGAAGCACCAAAACACAAAATTGTGGTGTCACTGTCTAGTTTTTCTTTTTTCTTCTGTCATCGTAAAGAAAACGAGTTTATGGTAAAAAGGTTTATGTTATAAAGCTGAAGGAAGAGTTTGTTTTATACTCGGCGCCAAATAAATCGCACCTCCCGCGACAAAACACTGAAGCGTATGCATCCCAACTTCCCACCAATATTGGTAATTGGTATCATTTGAAAGCCTAGTTCTAAAGCTTTATTTCATTAAAGGAAAGGTTGGTACCCCGAAAATGTGTCATTAGGAGGATCCAGTGTCTCTTTTTAAAGCGACAGGTAGTTACGTTAGAGCCAACTTTTATGGCTATAAAACTGCTAAATTGGGACTAATCGCTATTGATCTGTTAAAGAGGACACGTGACGTGAGATTATTATTTGATTTTATATACGAAGTTGCAGGTAACAAGCTAGTTAGTTCTAAGCAGAAATGATTATTGCAGAAATTGTATGCGACTGGGTTAGCAAAAAGCGACGGTGCAGAGGATAAAATTAAAGTAAAATTACTGGCGCCGAGAGCAAGTTAAGCAGAAATATGTTTTGCTGTGTGTCTGACAGGCCGGTACTTAATTATAACCTTCAGCTATCAGCTCAAAGGGCTGCAGATCATCATATTAAGTACTATAAAAGTTGTGCATTTTACCAGTCCCTTGGATATTTTTCCAGGGATTGGTT
>NW_021132220.1:0-1342 GCF_004193835.3 Ostrinia furnacalis | reverse complement strand
AGATGGCAAAAACGGTTAGAACGCGTGGTCAATCCCACTTCTGATCTTAAGGATCAGAGGTGAGAGTGCTTTTTTAAAAGTAATGTATGGCACCAGCAGATATCGATTTATTACATACCGAAACCAATAATTCCATAAATCAAATGAACGTAATAACGAAATATGCCTATGGCAGAAATAATGATATAGGTCACAAATATCACAGTCCCTGAACCGAGAGAACGTCCGTCACAGCCAAGCGCTCGAGCAAAGTGTGGCGGCGCGCGGGGCGGCCGGTTTCTCGTGCCTTCCCTCTCTAAGACAGAGACAACAGGATCGAACGATATGACGTCACGCTGACGTAGCGGGTGTTATTTCTAAGAACTCATTATTTTTGTTTTATTTTCAGTCATATATTTAAATCTCTAAAAATCATTAACGTATGTAATTTTTCTTGTTCTTAGCACACTTCTGATTAAAAATATTTAAAAAAAACCTTCTCCTGTAAAATTTGGTTTTTGTCGGTTGCGCTAAAATGGCGGTAAAGGCTCGATATGTAATAGATTTTGATAATATTTTAATAATAAAGTGTGAAGTATTGAAGTGGCGTTATTATGATTGAAAAATAACCTCCCAGGAGTTGTGTGGAGAGGCACACTCCTCGAACAGGTTATGGGCCCAGCGTACGTACCCAGAGGGCTGTAAGAATTATCTCTTGAATAAGAAGAAGAAGAATGAAAGATCTATCCTGATTTTGTTTTGGAAAATTTTAAAATAACAATATGTCGGAAGAAAATTTTAAATTATCAACGTTATCAAAAGGAGAAAACTATACAAACTGGAAGAAGAAATTGATATTGTTATTGACAGCGAAAGATATAGGTAGATTGTGTTTTGGAAGATAATGCTGAGAGCAAAAAGGATTTTAATAGAAAAGATGCAAAAGCAAGATACATTATAATAAGCTCATTATGTGATAAATTTGTTGTATATGCATTGAATTGCAATACAACAAAAGAAATTTTACAAAAATTTGACACATTATTTCTAGGACATGAAGATACACAGATTTGTCAACTTTTGGAACAATTTTACAAATTCAAATTTTCAAATTCGGATTTGATGATTGACATAGCAGAAATTGAAAATCAAGCAATAAAATTAAGAAATTTGGGTTACAGCATAGACGAAAAACAAATCATGATTAAAATTTTATCAAGCTTACCAGAAAAATTTGCCTTTTTTAGAACTGCGTGGGAGTCAACCCAAACTTCGGAAAAATCAATAATAAATCTACTATCAAGAATAAATCTAGAACTTACTATGCGAAAAGAAAATCAAAATCTAAATTTGGAAAAACCTG
>NW_021132219.1:0-841 GCF_004193835.3 Ostrinia furnacalis | reverse complement strand
TGGACTAATACACTTATCAATAAAAAGTCTGCACAAAAAGACTAGGTGACAATTTTGAAAAAAAAAAAACTAGATTAATGATACTATAATCTAAATCAACTAGGTATCTTCTAAATCTAGAATCCACAATATCTTCAAAAATATGCTTTTAGAAACACATATTCCTAAGACTCCTTAACTACCTAGCTTTTATTTATAGAATATACCCCTAAATTTCCGGAAAACAAAAGGAGCACGTTGTATAACGTGGGCGGTTCATACAAAATACGAGTTCACTTGCTCAGTAAAAGTTGTGAACAAGCTTAGTTCCAAAGTAAAGACCGAATAGAATTCGTTTTGATAAAAAGCTGGTTCCTGCCTTTGAGTCTTTAAACAGCGTCTAGGACGATACCTACACACACGCCTCTAGTGACCTATTTTTACCTTGAAGTGGCTAGAGGAAATCCCTATTGGTAGAGTGGATATAGAGTTGCCGTCCCGTAGAGACATAGTTTCGTAAACTGACAAAATCCTGGAAAAGAATGTGTAGAATCTCTTGACTGCAATTTTTTTAAACGAAGTGAAACACAACACTTATTGAAAAAAAAAATTTTTTTTAAAGTAATAATTAACGCTTATGGACTTAGTCAACATAAGCTCATAATCTAGTTTTATTCTATGTCCCTGGGTTTCATAGCTGAGCATTTGCGATAAAACTCCGGAGTCTGATCTTTATGAATGTTCGTCTGCGAATAACACCCGTTTCTGTTGTTAACGACAGCAACGTTACATCTGGGGGCACGGCAGTGCCCCCGCCAAGTCGAGCGCGAAGCAAACACTGCCGTACCATCCTTTACTGGAA
>NW_021132218.1:0-21938 GCF_004193835.3 Ostrinia furnacalis | reverse complement strand
TAATTACGTTTTTTGTCGGTAAAAACGTCCTGGTGACGTCACTTAAGCATTTTTCTTATACTGCGTGCGGTCGTTGCGCGTGCGCACAAAGGAATGAGACCGCTCGGACACCGAGCCCACAGCGTGGTAGGGGTGGGGTTGCCCGCTCTTTTGTTTTTTACTACTACTGCGCTGAATATTGTGTGCGGATTGGCTTGTCGTACAGGGGTACTACATGGTAAAATAAATCTCGGAGGCGAAAGCAGGATAATTTATTTTTTACGTTAAAGTTTTATGCCTCAGACGAATAATGAGTTAAAAATAAACGGCTAAGTACAGATTTTCCATAAAATTATCAGCAATTTTCTTAAAACTATGGTTGGCTTTACAAACTCGAACTATAAAAACTGCTTACAAATTATTTTAAGCCTAAGACTTAATTTCGTTTAAAATCATTCCTTTGCAAAATTTACATCTCATAAGAATTCAATTAACTTTTTGTTGGTTTGAAAATTATAAATAACTTGAAAAAATCGAACTGCCTAAGGCGGAAATTGAACCCACGATACTTATTTTTGTTGGTTGTTGTTGAATATAAAGTGCTGTACTAAAATTATTAGGAAACGTAAGTAAAAATCCCAACATTCGCTTTTTAATAATAATAAATGGTAAGTATTAAGAATTAAGCTGGGTTGCACCACTTACTTTAACTTTGAAAAACCTCAAAAATCTGTCAAACTTCATACAAAAACACCAGTTAATGTTATAGTACGATTAAAGTAAGTTAGTGCACACCTTCATAAATAAAATAAATATAAATTGTAATGTTTTATATTTTCCGGCTTTCAATTTTCAAATATAACTTAGATAATTATCCATTTTAATGTTTTCAGACAATAATTTCATTTATTTCCATATTATTGAAAGATCTTTGGACAACGGGCTTGGAAAACGACGCCTTCTCACCTCTATATAGTCACTGATTTACAAAGACAACCTAAATTAATTAGTACCCCGGCGTAGTCCCTCCGCTAATTACTACCGTGTTAACATATGGGCAAGTAAATATCCCACTATCTCCTATTAGTACACAGTAATAGAAACATAGAAAATTACTTGTTACTTGCTCATAAATAAATAAATATGAATAAATAAATATCCTAGGACATTTTACATTAACCCTCTAGTCCCAAACTAAGCAAAGCTTGTACTATGGGTAATTGGGTACTATAGTCTTTTTCACCTAAGATGATCCGTATGACGTTTCAAATTTGAAAGATTTAGAGATGTCACATAACTAAAAAATAGCGATTTATCAATCGATTTTTTTCGAAGAGTTAGTAAAACCTACTTTTAGAGAAATATTTTATATAGGTGTTATTTAACAAAAAAAAACATGTTTTTTTAATTACAAATATTATTGTAACAATTTTTTATTGATAATATTCAAATTTCATGGTTCGTGTTCAAAAAAACGATTCCTAAAAAGTACTGGTTCTGTTTCTTTAAATTAAAAACTATTAATTTATTTTCAGCAGTGGACGTCATTTGGCTGAAACGAACGAACGAAATTTATTTTCAATGCGTTTATTAAAGTCAATAATCGAAAAATATAGTTGATTTTTTTGATATTTTTAATAACTAAGTATTCACTGCAATCGATTAATGAACCGCGGAAATAATCGATTTTATTATACAAGAAATACCCCAGCACTAAATCTATTCCGTTTCACACATTGCGTACATTAAATAAAAAATATTTTTACATCGTATTTAATTAACACCTTTGCTGCGGCAGTAACTTTCTAATACTTTCCATTCCTTCGGTACAAGGTCAATAAACCTGGTATTAAAACTTACATTGTGGCGGCCACAAGGCTTAAAGACCTTGTAATATTTAATNACTCAACGTGTTAAAATATAATCAATAGACTCAGATTTTACTATACATTTCAAGACAAGTAGTTAATTTATTTTGATTATATTGCTAATAAAATACAAATATTTTTTCAAAAATATTCTGCATATGTAGTATGCGTAATATGGATAACCTTGAAGTGTCATACGGATCATCTTACGTGAAAAAGACTATAGACAACGGATATAAACATAGTTTAAATACTTTTTTTGTAAATACATACATGTTATACATAGAAAACACCCAGACCCGTCACGGAAATTAAAATTCATCATTTCAATTCCTTGCCCGGCCGGGAATCGAACCCGGGACCTCTTGGCATAGTAGTCCGTTCTGAACCACTACACCAAACGGCCGACCAGATAAATAAACAACAACACAGATAATTTGTAAATATTGTTATTTTTATCGTAACTACTTGAGACGCATGCTCATTATCTAGTTCATCGTTTTCCAATAAATAAAAGTCATACCTACTCGTAGTAAGAATATTCAAGTCAAGGTAACGAAAATGAATTATTTATTTTAATTAATATTTTGTTCGGCGTAAGGCGGTAACTTCGTGCCTTATTATTATTTATTCGGAACTTTTAAAGAAATAAATAGAATTAAAAGCAAATAATATTTCACGAACACTAATTTATCAACACTGTTTTAGTTTTTACAAAAAAATGTGACTATCGTTTACCTAAATGATTATTTGAATCTAATAGAAGTCGCGGCATATCATTAGTATCTAAATAAAAAAATCATCTTATGTCAATAATGACGTCAGAAATGCTCAATATCAACCTTTTAGGTGTCCCTGTAAAAACTAAGCCACAATTTCGTATCTGTCTATAAGTCTTCGGTAGTATAGTGGTCAGTATCCCCGCCTGTCACGCGGGAGACCGGGGTTCGATTCCCCGCCGGAGAGGATTTTTTTATTTTATTTTCTCTGCTTTTACGAAAAAATAAGCCTTGCAATGCGATTAAAACAATTTTACTTTTATGACTGTAACATTCTGTAACTCATTCAAAATGACATACATTGAATAGGAGCTATTTTGCAACAGAAAATATGTATTTTTTCGACCTCGTGACGTCACAAGTTCATATACCCATAGATCTATTAAAGAAATAGCGTTTTGACAACCAATATTAGTTATTCCAACGTTGGTTATGGTTAGTGCCACTAACTAAAGTTTAATGCTAAAAACTTTTTGCAGTTCATTTTTAAATTCAAAATCTGCAGTGCCCTCGAAGTTGTAAAATTCGTAATATCCTGAAACCACTGGAAGGAGAGATTGTATTCATAAAATAGCTGTAGCAGGAAATTTACTTCTGAAAGTTGTTCCACAACACTTTGTAAGACTCTATAAAGTGGTTTTTCTTGATTTATGTTTTATGTTTATTCCTGATTCCCGTTGCTATTACTGTCAGTTTGTGTTGCCAGTGATGGTATACGGATCTGAGACGTGGCCGCTTACTATGGGCCTCATAAAAAGGCTCAAGGTCACCCAAAGGTCACCCAAGTGCTGTGCTCGAAGTTTCCCTGGGTGATCGAATTAGAAATGAGGAGATCCGCAGCAGAGCCGTGTGGTGACGGCAGAGTAGAATACATTTGTCACCAACCCCTACTCTTCCCACGGGTGTCGTAAGAGGCGACTTAGGGACTACACATCAAACAGAGAACGGGCAGCAGCGCTCCCTGAAAAACATCAATCTTTTAAACTGCGATCTCCAACCCGCCTGCCTGCGTGGAGATTATAGCAAAAGCCTTCACTATAGTGGAGGAGGCTCATAGTCCAGCAGTGGACTGTAAAGGGCTGTTGATGATGATGATGATGATGATGATGATGGAGAAATTATTGTATTTTTTAACGGAGGCAATTATTGAACTTATTTTCACCGATAGAATTGTCGTTAAGATATTGCTCAATAAAAATCTCATGGGCGGTGATGCGAAAGCGCGTTTGTAGTTGATAGTCCAGTGTTTGCAAAGGCTCGGGTGAACTGTTTCAGCCTATAGTAGTAGGCATAGTTGTTAGTCGTTTAATTTGGTTTATTACGTTGTGCCCCTATTTTACCTACCTCGCTAGATCCTTTGTTATACACGTATTTTACGTTTTTTCTTACCTGGGGCAAGCTGCAAAACAACGCAACTACCCAAGCAAGGTAAAGCATCATCTTGCTTCTTTTTCTCGCGATCGCCAGCCGAAGTGGATAGAGGATTGCAAAAAATCTGAAACAATAATAAGAAAAGCACTTTAATAGGATTTAACAAATGCCTCGTAGCCAGGGTCTTGAACTTGACTGCTAATAAAACTCAAATGAGGGCCAAGTTTCTCTCAAAGAAAAGTTAAAACTGTCTAATAGACCCGTACGTAGCAAAATTAATCAGAAGAAAACAGCAGAAGTTCGAAGTTACTATGTATATAGATTTCCGAGTACAAAGAATTAATAAGATTTACTAAGTTATTTATAAATTTAAGCTGAAGTTTTGATCTTGAAGGAATATGAAAATCAGATTAGGACTTTGCGACAGGACCTAAATTAGATATCTTCTCTTATGTTTCATAAAGGATGTTTTTAAAGTCCACATTATTGTTGTTACATAAATAAATATGAGTTATTCTGGTTAAAAAAGTAAAAGAAATGACTTAGAACAATGTTTTCGTGGGGCGAATACCTACTTAAACATGATAAAATTATTTCTATTATGTTTATAAATAAATACCAAAGCGAAAGAATTTTTATGTCTTTTGGAGGCCCAGATAAATAAAAAACAATATTATGTACTCCTTTACGGTCCAAGTCGAGTGGCGACCACGGGCTGGAAGATGTAGCGTGGGCAGGCCTCCTACTAGGTGGACCGACGATCTGGTAGGGGTCGCGGGAAGAGCCTGGATGCGGGCAGCGCAGGACCGTTCATTGTGGAAAACCTTGGGAGAGGCCTTTGTCCAGCAGTGGACGTCATTTGGCTGAAACGAACGAACTCCTTTACGGTACCAGAACTAAATCCCACGCAATAGGGGGTACTTTTAACCTCGGGAATTTATTATTCCGCTCCCAAAAGCACTCTATGGATTCTTAGCTACCGTATACATTTAATAAGAAATCTTAGAAGTATATGTTTTTTCCATTCATAGCAACAAACTGTTCACAAACAACACAAATAACAAAAATATTTTGAAGAACCAATAAAGAACCATTTTTCGACGCGTTAGTAGGTAAGAAGTAGTTGAGAAAAATAAACTTAAGTAACTAAACACAATCACTGGAGGGATGAAATTTATATACTTTAATAAGTGACAATAACAAGTAAATAAATAAATAACTATTATATTCAGACAACCTTTATGAAACACTATTACCGAAATTGTTATGTAATCTACATTTATTTCCCAGAAGAGAGCGAAATGATTATTGTTTCTTATCCGTCGAGTTCAGGAATACTTGAGTGATTTATGCTCAATATTCTACGAAGGTACGAAATATCATTGTAGGTACCTTTTTACTGCCAGAAAATGTATAGAACATGAAACCAATACCAAATGTTTCTACTAAACAAAAGCTTTCTTATGCCATAGCGCACTGAAATAACTACGAAATATCAGCAAGTTTAATTTTTATAGAGATTTCACGGACTGGTCGGAGGTAGTAATTATGTAATTTACTTCTTGGAAATGTCATATCGCGGTTTTTATCATATACAGACGACAGCTCACATTGTATCTGACTATACATTTTTCTTGTAAATTGACCCCTATTACAAGTAATTAAGAGACTTCAGTGTTTTTCTTTTGCTGCTGTCTGTAACAGTTCATAATCAGTCAAGACAAATCATTTTAGGATGGTTTAGGCTTTAAGCCTCAACCCAATCGATAGCAAATTACCGCAAGTCAGAAGCATTTCCACCTCATACCTTGAAGACATGAGGGAAACCACAGATAGCAATTTGCGGTTAGTTGTATCACTGTCAGTTGACATGGATTTAGATAAGTGTCAGTCAAATTATAATGTACTACGAGTAGGTACATCTATCTACCGTACAGAGCGCCGAGCAATCGCAGGAAAGACACACAAGAATTGAGAACCTCCTCCTTTTTTTGAAGTCGGTTGAAAATGCTTTGGAAGCTGAGGTTTTACCTGTGTTATACTGTGCCGGTATGCACAATATTAATTTCTGCATATTTATCTTGATCACGTTCACAGTGTCAGCAAATTTATCACGTACTAGCTGACCCGGCGAACTTCGTACCGCCTTAGCGTAGAGATTTTCTTAATATTTTTTTCCGTAAGAACCATCCTTGGACTTCCACAAACATTTAAAAAAAAGAATTATCGAAATCGGTTCAGCCGTTCACACGTGATGCCGTGACAACGCGAAACGGGTTTCATTTTTATATATATAGATAGTGTTGATGCTGTGACGTCATTTACCTTTAATCTATATCGTATAAATACTCACGTAGTTCACGTTAATAAACAGACTAACAACAACTTTGTCTCATTCATACGGTCCCCTAACATGGCACAGTACCATTGGTAAGAACGTTACATTACATACGTTAGCGCGTGTTATGCCCTCAATGTGCGAAGGGGTTTGCCGCGAAAATCAAAATCAAAAATATTATCTTTATTTGTTTAGAGTTTAAACAAATAAAGATAATGTTTTTGATAATGATTTTGATTAATATTATTAGTTCTTACAATCGGCTTCGTGAGCCATCTTTGGGCGCAACAGCGTCGCCAAGACGGTTAGGAGTCGAAGTGGTCGCCATGGCCGCAATCGGTTGGATGAATCATAATCACATTACATAGAAATGCTCTTGTTTATACTCACCTTTAGATAGTCCACAGGTGGACAAGGCCTTAGGATTTCTTTAACGACCTTCACTAGATCGTCGTTCAACCATAAAGTTAATTTAATACGTTCAACCGAGTGGGAGGCCTACCTACCTACACGTATTCCGGCCCGTGGTCGCCACTCGAGAACTTTTCTGCCCCAACTTAGAAAAACATTTAACTACGTATTTTTATTAAATACTTGTATCTTTAATGTTGGGCAAGCCCTTGGTTACAAAAGGGTAGAATATCAGACGGAAGGGTCGAGTCCCTTTTACATAATTTGTTCTAACAAACATCCTTATTATTATTATTATTAGTTTAAGTATTATGTAAGTATTTTGTTACAAATAACGTGCTAACTCAAAAATCTACAAATGCATTTTTGTAACACTTCGATTTTCTGTTATCGTGTCATAAAGATGGGACAAATCCGATATAAAATTATTTGGAAACTTCCACCGCTGCAACTCCTGAGTAGCCAGGATCTACAGTTTGACCGCCAATAAAAGCCCAATCAGTGAAGGCGAATGTCCCGTGGGAAAGTTCATTTCTCTTACTACTAAAGTACCTACGCTATTCTTACAGGTACACTTAACGTTATCTTTGCTCTCATACACTTAACAATGGATACCCCAATGGTCGAAAATTGAAATCGAAGCAGTAAATGGCATTTCAAGAGGGCACTGCTATTGAATTGTTTGCAGTGGCAGCTTTAGTACTCAGTTTAAAGAGTATGTTCACGAACGCATAGTATTGTAAAATGCCTTGAAATACCTAATACATTACCGGCGTCCCGATATTGCACACGTGTAATATTTCAGTCAGAGAATTCACAAAATATTTCATAGCCCGTCAGGTATTTTGTGATTCAACAGCAGTTTTCTATTAAACACAGTCACTGTTTACTATTAAACAGTTTGCAAAAATTATCTACCAACTTTTATCTTCTAACTCGAAAAAAAAAATCCTACTAATATTATAAATGCGAAAGTTTGGATGTCTGGATGTTTGTTACTCTTTCACTCAAAAACTACTGAACGGATTTTGATGAAACTTTACAGTATTATTGTTTATAACCCAGAATAACATATAGGCTATAATTTACAACGATCTGTGACAAACTAAATTTCACACGGGTGAAGCCGCGGGCAAAAGCTAGTTGTTACAAGTAAATCTTGTTTATTTGAATTATTGTTATTTACTCGTTTAGAAGGCACATACCTAACAAATAACGTCATAAACGACCAGCTTTACCTGATTGTGTACGCAAATTGTGGAGTGCAAGTAATTTGTATAGGTACAATAATTGTATTCAAAATATCCAAACATTGGTCTATTGGGTTAGTTTTTCCATTTATTGTGTGTGCGTGCAGCCAACAAAATGCTTATATTTGTGCTTATGAGCTTCCTCGAAATTGTTTTTGCTTTTGAATTGTCAATATTGTATCAATGGAGATGTCCTCTGTAGGACAAAGCACTAGCCCCGAGCTATATAAATAAGTATGACAGCAAAGAAATAGAATCTCGACCTCTCTAGCAGGCTTGTTTATCTAAATATTGTCTGAATACCAATAAATGTGACCTAGCATAGAATCTGTGTTTATCTAGATATAATTTACTGCCTCTACCAACTTCATAACGAAAAGACTGCCGGAAATTGGCGTCTTTTTTTTCGCGCGGCCATCGACCAAACCTTATTTTTTGATTACAAAATAGTGTAATAAACCAAACTTACTACTACATGTATACCTCTAAACTCAGTCTGAACTGAGTTACGAGCATTAGAAGTTTGATAATTTTACATACTAGATTTGCTTTTTACGCGCAAGCTTTGTATTAAATAGCAACAAAATAGTGACATTGTATGTGTAAACAAACAATACCACCCATTAAAGGCTCCAGACATCAGTGTGGAGTAGAATCAGCGCAATAAGAAAATAGCGGAATATTTTGTTGCAATTTCTTACAAAATTTGCGCGCAAAAAGCAAATCTAGTATGTAAATCATCAAACTTCTAACGCTCGTAACTCAGTTCAGACTGAGTTTAGAGGTATACATGTCGTAGTAAGTTTGGTTTATTATACTATTTTGTAATCAAAAAACAAAGTTTGGTCGACGGCCGCGCGAAAAAAAAAGACGCCACCTTCCATACAAAATCTGGCATTGCCATTTAGGCTGAGTTGCACCATCCTATTTTAACTTTGACAAACGTCAAAAATCTGTCAGACTCCATACAAAAAGCTCCGGTTATTGTTACGATTAAAATGAGGTGGTGCAACTCAACCTTACATTAGAACTGCAAGTTTATAATTAAGGCTGAGTTGCACCATTTAAATTTAACCGTAACAATATCGTTAACTGATGTTTTTAATAAATTAGCTTAAATCTAGTAAAAAATGCCAATATGAGTACAAACATGACAATGTATTAGGTATGTAATCTATCTATCTATTGCAGCTATCATGAACGCGCGTGATTATTATTTTTTCATTGCCCATTTGTTAATATCTTTACGAGTATTATGTCTGATAGATTGGATTTCATTTCCTTGCTAATACTCCAATTTATTTTCTGGTTTCCTGTTATCATCATACAAAGCTTTGAGATATAGGCATCGTACCTTAATAATGATTTATTATATTATTAATTATGCATTATCAAGTTATGTATTTAAGTGTAGATACCTATACTATACTATAATCTTCCTGGCAATAACACTGACTAAATTGTGACTGTCCAATTTTATATTTAAAACTCATGCGTTTCATCCAAATGACGTCCACTGCTGGACAAAGGCCTCCTCCAAGGTTTTCCACAATGCACGGTCCTGCGATGCCCGCATCCCACATTTAAAACTCATTTATTTATGCAAGTAGGCTTTTAAAAAGCACTTTTACACGTCCCAGTATTAACCCTACCACTGCTTCAGGACAATAAATGGGCCAGTGCTGAGAAGAAGCAGCGCCAGAAACTCAGTCACTATTCTATTATAATATACAATTTCCTTCATTTTTCCGCTTTATGTGGTGTACAATAAAATAATAATATTTATCTATTTTAAAAATAAACTAAGTTATTCTCTGATTTATAGTCCCAGAATCCCTTTGGGGTCCCATTGACCATAAGGGTTATAATGCGTAAATCCTGTTGCTATACTTACCTATAATAATAAAACTGCCTCGCATTTTTACATACGACATTTTTTACCTCTTTCGGAAAAAAGGTCCGTATAGTGATGTGACGTTGATAACATCGATACGGTCACAGGCAGTAATTTATCGATACTAAGTACCTATAAATATAAAATCTAGTCTAAACTTTCTGCATTTATAACTTGTTATTTACTATTGCTATTGTCCTTTAATACTATTTTATTTATTACAATTTAAAGAGATTAATTAATCGTTGTATGTTGTTTATTTTAAAGATCCATCGAATCCTAATGTAGGCGTAACAAATCATATGAGTAGCACATACAACTAGGTATTTTGAAATAAAAATGTCTGGTCACTGGTGCGCTGCTTATTCTAAATGAGCACATTGATACACTTTCACGTTGTATAGTAGGTACGTTACGTTCGCTCGTATATCGATACTAGTACCGGTCACAAACTGTCGATAGTGCAGTGCTGTATACAAAGATTATTCTCTTTACATACCCTGAGTATGCAATGGCCGAAGGTTAGTGATGGGGCATGTACGTGCCGAAAACGTTGAATTTGTGTGCCCCTGGGGACTTAAAAAAGAGCCTTACGAATAAAAGTGAAAATCGGGCAAGTGCGGGATGAGTCATCATGTATTGTTCCGTACCTATTTAATTATAGTCACATGATTTTGATGATGTATGGATTGCCCTTATTCGCTGTGACGTAGATAAATAGACAATACTGTAAAAAAGGATAACACGAAAATTTTGCTTTTTTTCCCTATAAACATTTTTTTAAATATTTGTATTTTTGTCTGTTTTTCTTTTCATTGGCATTCCACATACGCAACATACTTTTTAGCTTATTCTTTGCCTTTTGACTCTATCACCTTGTGGTTTTTCACAGAACTGGCCTAGTCGCAGTATGATCGGAGTTCAAGTTCGCAAGTTGTACGGAACCCTAAAAGTAAAATGCATGTTCCACTGTATCTGGAGATGAGTTTACCAGGACAGGACACCGAGCAAATACGTAGTTTTATTTTTATTTTGCTCTAAAATTGCTAAAAATATTCCTGGCCAGTTGGAAATTTTACACTTACATTACTCACTTTCATTTATTTTCCCGCAGTTCTTATGTTTCTTTGAAATTAGTTTCTGCGGCTGAGAGCTGTAAAATTCGTTCTATTTTCAAATACGAACACGAACACTCGTGACAGTTATTTTAAAAATAGAGCTCGAAAATTCGCAATATCAGTGACGAGTATGGGAACGTCGTGATCGCTTGATTAGTTTTTTGCTTCTTTTCTGAAGATGTAAAACTCACCTCCGTGTTCAAAAGATAGTTGTTATTCACGATTTAACAGACTCAAAGGGGTTTTTAGTACTACGTTCTAATGCTAGATAGCCTTGAGATTCGCTAGTTGCTAAGAGCTTCGCTATCGAACTACTTAGTTTAACTCAAACTTAGTAGGTACTTGGAGCTGTCAAAGTCGTTTACATTAACCATCTGTTTCCGTAAGATCGTGCTCGTGCATCGTGCATATTGATAGAAATAGACATTGAAAATAATACATAGAGTTCTTCAATGTGGTAAATAAAAATAATAATACAAAATAAATATTACACATGGTTACTTACTTCATATTCTCGACTATATCGGGCTTAACACGTCTATTTTAACGACTAAGCTACAAGGGAAAATCCTATTATTATCATCGCTGGTAAGCTGAAATAAAGCCTCCCTAACTGATAAAGATCAGCTTGTCTTACATCGCAAGGTCCCTGTAATTAAGAAACTCTGGGGCCGTCACACCTTACTTATCTAAGTTACGATCTGGGAGGCACGGAGGGAAAACCCAAATCTTTTAAGATATTCTGTTGGAATTTATTAGGCAAGTAGTAGCTTTTGCCCGCGGTTTCACCTACATTTTAATTCCGTTAACAAAAAATTCTTTGACACACACACAAATAATGTGGCTTTCTATAGGTAAAATATTTTTTAAAATCGATTCTGTAGATCCAGAGATTACCCCCTACAACCTCACAAACTATCTCTTTACCTATATATTACTCTAGATTCTAGATAATATAGGTAAGTATACCTAGGCTATAGCTGAAAATCAGTGGTTTGCTTTTGAGTAAACCAATTATTGAGCTATTGCCGTTTTGCATTGCTGCGACACACATTTCTGTATAAAGTGTGTACTACCTATATTGTATGTCATAATGTTTTTTTTTTCTTTTTTATTTCTGTCTTACCATACCATGTCATATTGTCCTGAGGGTACTATTTTATCCTACTTTTGGTACTTTCTGTTTGTAATGTGTGTTTCTGTTATGCAAATAAACGTTTTATCTATCTATCTATCTATACCTACTACAGTTTTCCACTTCGCCCGTGTAGACTACAATGTCTTGTTTCTTAGTACACACTTTGGAACCCATTTCATTTCCTCAAGGAGTGAATTTTGGAAAATTCATGAAATGGGTATATGGCTTTTTAGTGGATATCTACGTCAAAAAAAACTTAAGTAGGATTATAAAACTAATTTATTTTTTGCAGCGCTTTAAAATTATTACTTTGACCCTGTTTTGGGACTATAAATGGGTCAGTGCTGAGAAGAAGCAGCGCAAGAAACTCATTCACTAACTGTGAGCCAAACTTCAGTATTAGTTGAGCCATATTTGAACAGTATAAACGAGTCAGTAGGTAATGTTTGTCTTTTATATTCTGATGTATATTTAAAGTTATAATAAGTATTTCAGACTTTGAACACAGTTAATTAACTTAGAAGTTAAGAAATACATACTCGTATATTGGCAACTTCGTACGCGTGGAAATCACTTTCCATGGCGATAGTTTTATTTAATTAAACATTTCCTTTTCTCGCAGTTGTAGTCATATGGAATAATTACGTTTTCAGCAGCAAATTCAAGTATTGATTTGAAATCTTAAAACACGATCCATTAATCTATAGAAAGAAGATATTAAAAAGATAAAATTACTTATCTTAAAATTTCCGATTAGTGATGCCGGCACAAGCCAACCACACTAACTGCGCAAAGTAACCCCTGATACTATTAATTCTATAGAAAGAAAGAAATGGGCAATAAGAAAAGACAGAGGCAACAAAAAAGAGAATGATAAGGTATGATACGAACGGAATTACGGAGCCCCTATATTGCGAGACCAATTCGAAATAGACAGCCTTTTCATTCAAGTAATCCGACTCGGTTCCAAAGCAACAGCTACCACAGCTTTATTCGGATTCGAAGTACTTTCGATATTTGGTTTAAACTAAAAGGGACCGTCAAAGCCTGGATAGTTTACAGAACCGGTAGCGTTTTCAGTAGAAATGGAACATCCATTTTTGAACCAAAGTGATATTTTTACCCTTCACATTTTATTGTTAGCAGAGTTCATGTTATATACGGGTCTCTATGCTAATATTTGTTATTTTAGAGTGGAACGATTTGTATTTTTGTATGAAATACTGGACCGATTTGATTTGATATTTTTTTATGTTAAAAAATTCTTTTTTTTTTAATAAATGATTACCGTCGCCCACAGACACCTGCAGGCCCGGGGGCGTTACGAGTACGTTTCCGGCCTTTAAAATATAAATACGTATAATTATAATTGTTGGGAACCCAACAACGCGCGGGAGGAGACGTGCGGGCGGCGTACGATGACTAACGTCACCTCGGGCCGACAGCGGCATCATCGGCTGCGCTCGGGTCACACACTCGCTTTTGGACACCACCGTCGTCGCACGAATACCGCGTACTCTCAGAATTATTGTAAATTAGGCTGGCGAGAATACAGCACCTATTTTTATACAGTCCACTATTTTATTTATTACTAATATTCGTTAGGACCCTAACATAATACTTATATTAAAGTGTAATAAAAGTCTACAAAATGTTTTTTACTAAAAGGTCTTTTACAGCCCATAAATTAGTCAGGCAGGAGTTAAGTTTACGCGTAACATTTTCAGAAAGAGCTAAGTAAATTGACGTGAGTAGTATGTGCACTACACTCACAGATATGGATTAGAGTAGATACAGCAAGTTGATCGTCAAAGCGTGCCATTCCGATATGTCCAAATGGACATACATGGTCGAGTGATGTTCATGTAATCCGATTACAACAATCGGTTACGATGATTTTACGAGGACAGTAGTACGAACACGGTAGAAAGAAGATATTATTTACGGATTGAGAATTGTAATTAACAGCACAAGTAACAAATGATTAATTAGAATAAAGTAGCAGTAGAAGAAGTATAAAGTAGCATTGTTTTTAATACATATCCTGCGATGTACCTACTCTTAAGAGTTAAAACCATGGTCCGTGTATGTGGTGCACTCATACCGCTCACAAGGAACCGTACTTACTTTAATAACAATAAGACACACACTTATCCATGTATTCATGCACTTGACCAATTTTTGTCTTGAAACGCTGGTAGGGTAAAAAAATAACGAGATTTGACGATTTGTAAGAATTAATTTATTTAAAATGGTAAACAAAGATGTTTTTGGTTTTGTATTTAAAGGCACGGGGTCTCTATCAGAAGGAACTCTAGGGGTGGAATCTCCATTGGCGTGGGTTAGCGGGCAAGGAGATAATTTATGTTGGATGGTTGACAATCACTTTCCCTACAATTTAACGTTCCACCAAACTCAATACGCTTTCAAAGATAACCTCGTAGCCGCTTGCTCACACTTGACATGACACAACTGATTGACAGTTACCTTTTTCTGCCCATCAGTCGGGTGTTACGTTTAGGAATCACAAACCTTCCGCTCTACAGATTTACAGATAACATAATATTAAGATTGGTACTATTAATCATCAATAATAATTTGCAGCATCTGTGTCCGGCGCCGACATATTTATGGTTAAAGACACTTTATTTCTCATAAGAATACAATTGATTCACTTACTGAGAAACTAACATTTTAATACATTTTTTATAAGCGACATCCNAATTAAAACTAAATGTATTCTATCGAGAACACTGAGAATATTCCCGGGAGCGTTCTTGGTTCTCGAGAATATTCTCACTGGGAATATTGCCGGGAACGAGAACTTTCTCAGCGGCACATCTCTACGCACGACTATTGTGTGAGCGCACCCGTAACCCAAGCTTATTTAGCTTAACACAAGGGGCTGGACGGGACTATTAGTAATTTGTGCAATACAAAGTGCTTATAATCTTTAAAAAAATCTTTTTATTGCTGTATTTAACCTTCCTTATGGTTAAAGACACTTTATTTCTCATAAGAATACAATTGATTCACTTACTGAGAAACTAACATTTTAATACATTTTTTATAAGCGACACGAGCTTCGCTGAAAACAAAGAAATAATATCACTAAACTAATATTTCATAAAAGACGGTAGTCTTAAAAAACTCAACCAAACAGTCATAGCGCGGACCATTCCCTGCGAGTGTAGAAACTTGAACACGAATGCACGAAGCATTGAAAATGGATGCGGCATTGTTGGCATTATCACGGCAGAGTGAGACATGATTAAATTATTACATTTTTTTTAAAAAACTTTTATCAGTTTCTAAAATTTTGTTCTTGTTTTTTTTTTGTTGATTAAATTATTAATTAATTTTTAATGAATGGTGAATTTAGTTTTAGTGCATGCAATATGGTAGTCTTTTTTTTTTTCCTCATATTTTATTATAATTATAGTTATGTGTGTGATATATTTATTTAATAGTATTTTAGTAGGCATTATATTTAAGTATGTTTATACATAGTTATATAATATATAAATATTTATGCACGACAAGGCACGCACCCGGTGTTAACAAATTATTATCAGTTTTATCGGAATTAATTAATTGTTGAATCGAGTCACACGATATCTTTCGATGACTTTGCGAATGCAGTACGATGATACGATTATTTTTACGTTGCGGCAATCACTAAAATTCGCTAAAATGACACTAATGACGTTTAAAAAGTGGCACGCTCGGCTTCATACAAATTTTTTCACATGCTGCATCTATCTATATCTGTGACTACACTCAACGTTAGGTCACGTGTAAAATGATGCTGCTCAGCAAAAACCAACCTTGTTACTAAAAGACAGATGGTACTTAATCCTTTGCGCTCGAGAAAAGCACATACCTAATCTATAGAAAATCGTACACGTACTACGATAATTTGAATATAAATGTCCAAAATGTCTTGGTTTACGATTTTGCCCTCGTAAAAATGGAAATATTCATAAATGTAGCTTCACCCTAAATCATAATGGATATTAATAGCCATGCTTTGAAATCAAATACAATTGGAAACCGCATGACCTGTTAGGGAACGGCTATTAGGTACCTATTCTGTGTTACTATGCCAGTAAAGATGTAGAATGGGAGAATTGTTCATGAAAAATCTTCGTGTTCGATTTGTATTACCTATGCCTGCTAACACTCATAATTATGACATTACAGGGTTCTATAAAATACTTATAAAACAAGTCTTACCTATCAACAGATATGCAGACGAGTACATTGGAAGACAGGTACAGGCCAAAAGCTCGCAGCACCAGGAAAAACTTGCAAGCCAAGTTACCAGCCAGCCATGCGTTTGTCGTCCGCCAACCAATCTGGAAATAAATATTGACGTTAGACAAATAATTTAACGAATGCCGTACACAGGTAGATAAAACGATAATTATACAATTACGTCGTCGAAAATCGATAAAATGCCTCGTTAAGATTTTATTATGGCGCGTATCCTAGTCATTGAGTCTCCATAACATGGACCAAATTCTCTCATGTATTGCAACATGAGAGAATTTGGTCTACACTCTCCCTGACAGTTTCGAGAGGCCATTTGCGCATTTTTATTACTCAGTAGCCTCTATCGACATAAATACTTACGGGTCCCATTCTACTTTTTTGGAACCACACGTCTTATAAAAACGAATAATATACTACTATCTGCCCACGTCTTCGTCTGCGTAAATTGCGGTCCGTCACGCAGTCTTTATCACGCACGTTGGATCAATAACACTTTTATTACTTACAAATGACATTCATATCACTAACGTGATGCTAGATGGGTTCCTCGTGATCTCTGTTTACCCTCTTTACGATTTACTTATGCGACATAAACATATAATACCAAAACATTTAAAAATATCATCATCATCATCATTTCATCCACAGGACGTCCACTTCTGAGCATAGGCCTCCCCCAATGATTTCCGCATCGCCTGGTTGGTAGCGGCTTGCATCCAGCACAGCACCTTCCTAGTAAGTACATTTATGAGGTTTTAGTTCTAAAAATAAAAAGATAGGACAGGGGCAATTAGTCTAATACCTATTTATTAACATCTATTTATGATTAAAAATAGCTTGAAGTCTACGGCTTATCAGAAGCTTCTCTAGATATTTCAACACGGTTCTCATTCCTAGGTTATTGCATTACCGTGATTCACGGTTTATGTATATTTATACTCTGAGGAGATGGGGAGGTGGGCGAAGTTCATTCATAAAACCACCCGAGCTTCGTGGAAACATTAAACCAAGTACTGTAGAATCCGTTTAGTACGACGTTGCTTATAACGATCAACCGCTTTTAGCGACTGACGACGATGTTTAGTTGTTTTTTTTAAGGACAAGGCAGTTATTTGACTAATATCGCACCTGGTGTTAAGTGAGATGCAGTCTAGGATCGCACATATCTGCCCTGTAAGTGCCTATTCACTCTCGCCTTGAAAAGGCCCGGATTTTATAGTTTTAAGGAAAGACAGCAGCTGGCCATTCAGTAGATTTGTTGAGAAATAACGTAAAAAATTACTTCTTCAGTACGAAGGATAGTAGGTACGACGTAATATCATCGATCCCTTGAACGTCGTTATAATCGGATTCTACAGTATTTAGAGCTAAGTATCTTATGGTGAGAATTTGCCTTATATTTCCACGAGTTCGCTCCGCTTGGGTCCGGTTAAAACACGTGCAAAGTTGGAGCGATTCATTAACTTCTATGTTAATTAAGGCCATGTTTACTTTATGTTTTTGGGGCGTTCGAGAGTTACGTCACAAGTTAAGTCCGTGAAATAAGTTTTAAAATAAAACTCAAATTCAATCTACGCAACAAGTTTTGAAATAAAAAATTCAATCCACGCAACAAGTGTGAATAGATATTTACCTTGATGTGCCGTCACTCTTACTTTAATGAGAATGTGCAGCAAAAATGTATTAAACTGCATTAATACCGCGTCGCTATAATATAATATCAAGCGCGTATCTCCCTTTAAAAAACTGGGATAAAAACTGTCCTATGTTTTTTTGGGTTTTACACTTTCTCCATACCAAATATCATCAACATTTATTCAGTTTTTAGGTGTAAAAATAACAAACATCCATATATTCATCCATGCATCCTCGTAAATGTTGCTTGCATGCTGTTAGAAGAAAACCAAATGTTAACTAGCGCCATGTAGCCATTAGTTCCAAAAACAATTTAAGTGACTGTCTTCTACGGTCATATCCAATTTACCCTAGTAGGAGTAGAATATTTCAACTTATACCTAGTATAGATTGACATATCGAAAGAGGGATGCTGATAATAGTGCCTTTAGGTCTTTTTTCATATTTTTGATTTTTTTTTTCACTAAAAGTTTTTATACAGGTTAATCTAGTTGTAGAATGATTCTTAAATAATTTGAGAATCATATGCCATCAATTAATGCATGTTGCTATTATAAACAGTTGATATTATACAAGCGTTCATAGTTAAAAAAATGCTTAAGGTGCCAATTATTGTACCTCTTCCCCTATCTATCCTCCTACCTACTTACCTTCTTACATTTCAAAGCACGTCACGTCAGACACATAGTCTATACAAATAGTTTTACATAAGGAAACCCCTTTTCCGGGGAAAAAAGTGAAGTAAAGTGATGTGTGGCCTGGAATGTTAATGTATGTGCCGTGTTTAATTAGCGGAAATATTTATGGCAATTAGCCCGTCCCTATTATTCTTGTAGAGCAGTGATTCTCAAACTATTAAGAGGAAGACCCCTTTGAGAAAATGAACTGATACTTCAGACCCCCATAGCCTAAGAGTAGGCGCACACCGTTGATTTTTGGTCGGCCGATAGTTTAGTCGGGCTGTTGATCAGTATGGGCAATGGGAGTGCGCACATTACGCCGATTCGATTTGGCCGATTCTTCATACAATTTGAACTCGGGCACAACTATCGGCCAACTAAAAATCAACGGTGTGCGACTACTCTTAAAGTAATTTATTTAGCTATGTAAATTCCATTAGGCCCCTCGCCCACGGCGACTTTTTGTAGCGATGCAGTAACGATTCGGTCGCGCGGTCGCATCGATACAGTGGCAATGCGGTCGCTAGCTGTGTGGCCTCGCCCACATAAAGGATTCTCTCCCCGATGTCGTCCGACACGGTCGATCGTTTGCATCAATGTGCTGTCGCTTTTACAACCATGATAATTCCTACCTACAAAATTGGTACACGTTACATAAGTTTCACAGTATCATGAAAATTTTAAATAAGAACTTTTGTTGTATATTAAGAGCCCTCAAAATCAGTTTTCGTATATGTCAACCACTTTGGGAATCGCTGTTAAAGCTGTCATGACCCACACTGAAGGTTTCAGGAGGTTTTGCGGCTGTTTGACCCTTTGAAATTTGCTGAATAATTGAATTATTATGCATGAAAAGCATTAAACAATGTTTAAGGTCAGAACACAAACTGACTACACCTGAGTGGTTAACATAATACGTAATTAACCTACATACGAGCAACATTACAGTTGGTATAGTTGATTAAAGCCTACATACAATGAATATCATTTACGACTCCATTAAGTTACCATTTTCATTTGATTGAGCACGATTTAAAGTATCAAAGGACTAAAACAAAATTCTAATAAAAACTGTGGAACGTCAGTTTTGTCAGTAGGTAGGTATGTAATGATGTTTTGAATTTTCATAAACTAGAGTAAATAATATAGTGAATATTAACTGTTTTATGCTATTTTTAAATGCCTTTAATAAGAAATATTCAAATAGAAAAGATCTTTTATAGGCCTCAAGAAAAAATTATTAAAAAGTTCATTGGAAAAGGCAATTTTCGTACGATTATTCTATGGGACAATATTATTTGATCCTCTAAAAACTAATTGATCTTTTTTGTATGTGCACTTTTAAAAATAAATGATGTTTTTTATTATATTTTATCTTTATATTAATTATTGGGTCTATATTAGTTGATCTACGGATAAATTATGAATGATCTTCATTAAAGGTAACATAATATTTATGTTTAACATACTCTTTTAATATTTGGTAAACAAAAATAATATTTGATCCTCTTTTTTAGTTATTGATCTTTAATTTTGTTAATTTGATGATTTTTATATCAAGTTTGCCTTTTAATATTGATCACCTAATAAATACATTTCGATCTATGTATAACTTAACTTTAAAATATATTTGATCTAACAAAAAATATTATTGGTTAATATTTTTAATTAAAAAATATCTTTTAATTTACGCGGTACTTTGTGGTTGAGTGACAATCGTCCGTCATTGGTTACTGAGTTGGCCAAGGGCTTAGCGGCCAATAAGCAAGCAGAATGGTACATTGCCATGTTTGTTTAAATTACAAGCTTTGCTTAGTTTGGGACTAGAGGCGCTATGTAAAATAATTTCTTACTTCTGACATCCCTGAACCCGACATCATAATTTTTACATCTTTATTTTTTTCAAATCGCAAGGTTGATTTTCTCTTAGTATACCGATCTCGACCGTGATCAGTGACCATAAAGTCATCTGTCAATGGGTCGATTAGACACGATAAAAGCACTAAACGATATTTGTTTACTTTTAGTGCGACATCGGGTCGTAAGGACCTGATAAGTTTTTTTTTCCAAATATTTACTGTGTTTGACGAAGCAATTGCAAAACAATATTTATCTTTCGTACTACTGAAAAGACCGAATATATCCATCCCGCACCGACGCATCCAGCACCTAAGGTCAATTCGACCCGATAACGCAGTGTGAACGTGTTAAGTATGCTTTTTTAATTAAAAAAAATTTTTGAACATCAATTGCCTTTAAATAGTTTCCATCCTTTGACTACAACTTAATAAAAATAAGTACCATAACATAATTATTTTAAAGATTATTTGATATAGACAAAAAATAATTTATACAAATCGAATTATTTAAAAAAGTATCACAATATTGAATATTTGGTGCTCATTTATTTTATTTTTGAGGACCAACAAGTAACGATCAGATATAATTTTTACATCTCAATTTTTTTTTGCGTAGTTCAAAAGAGGTTAATATATCGATCGATTTCATTTATTTTATGTCTCAAAGAAAGAGGATCAATCATTAAAATAGATGACCATTTAGATTTTTTTATTTGCCGTTTTTGCTATTTTAAAAAGATCATTTAAATACATGCCTTATTCTATCAGCATAAAATATCCAACTCAGTAACTTTACTTTAAGATTTTAGATCGTAATGTTTGATACTCATTTGGTTTAATTTAATTAATGAAATTATGTTTTCATTTCAGTTTGGTAATTTATTCACTAAACATATTAGGAACAATCGCACCCTTAGAATGAAAGTGACCGAATCCAAAAAATGCAATTTGTGGTAAATGAACAAGAAAGTCTTCAAAAAAGTGTAGTCTTGAATACATTTTATTATATCTCTTTCGTGTTCCGTCGCATTTGATTGATTTTAAGTAGATTTATTGATTAACCTTTTGAGTTAACATTGGCAGAGTATTTTTTGTAATTATACTTTATTTAGTATATATTTTGACATAAAATATAAAGTACTTCTAAATTAGGTCACTTTATTACAAAATACTTTTGAAACTGATGAGATTTTTTATTAATTAAGTCTGTTTATGACGCATATTGCAAATGAATCTGTTGACATAAGTCATTACTTTACTTAATGTTATGTGAATAAAAGGTAGTGAACATGGGCGTAGCCACGGTGGGGCAGGGTGGGGCAAGTGCTCTAACCTGTCAGTAC